>NW_023276919.1:7620018-7908671 GCF_003668045.3 Cricetulus griseus | reverse complement strand
TGGTATCATCATGAATTGTATACAGATGTTACTGTAAGGGACTCCTGTGATTTGCATCTCAGTTATGTTACCGTAAGTAATGTCAATGTAGTCGTGAACTAAATAACTGATGCTTAGATGGGCTTGTTTCATTCCTCGTATGTCAGTGCCCTAGATTTCGTAAATAGACATAGTGGTTTATGTCTCCCAGTGAACAAATGATAAGGAATAGCCATTATGGTATTTTTGCTAGAATGAAATGCAGTAAATAATAGAATCATTTATCGCTAAATGTTTATTGTTAGGAATCTGTATCTATATACATGAATAGACATATATTTGCATATATATAGTTACACATAATAGATTCAATTAACATTAATGTCATCTCATCATGAGTTAGTGTTACACATGCATACATATATGAAATATATAAATGATAGGAAAACAAGGTGCAAGAGACCATATATACACATAATGTGTAATATTTGGAGAATTTTCATCTGTACAGTTGGTAATATAATTTAAGCACTGACTCCCATTATATAAATGAATGCCAGCCTTTATGAAATGAGTTTATTACCTCCATAACATTGAATCAGAATCGTTGTAAATGTTATTTTAAAAGATTTCCAATACAGTTTATGAATTATACAGAAATGGAAGCTGGAGAATTGAAAGTAATAAAATACTCATACTTCTCATTGAATTCACTCGAAGGTAATGTTTTGGGCTACCCTTATGCTGGATTAGTTTCCTTTTTTATTTATTGGATACAAGTTTATTTTACATGTCTGTCACAGTTCCTTCCCTCTCCCTCTCCTCCTCCCATGCTCCAAGTCCTCAGGTCAATTCCTGTCTGAATTCTAGGGTGGGTGAGACCTTCCAGGGGATATTCAAAGTCTGTCATGTCATTTCTAGCTTGGCCTAGACCCTCCCCTCTGTGTCTAGGCAGAGAGTATCCCTAAGGATTATTTTACTAATAATGTACCTGTGTTGCCAGTGATGATAGATTATTAACCCAACTCTTTTATATAAATTGTGATTTAGTCTTATTGTCAAGCAGGCTTATATTTGGGCAGTGAAGGATGCTGTATCTACAACACTGCTATATCACAAGGGAGGTTCCCCTTCATTTGTCCCTCTGAGCTATTACAGACCATATCTGCACAGATGGGACTACAGACTCCATAGTTTTTCTCACATATTCTCTAAATGGAAGCTTCCTGAAAAATAACAGTTCTCTTCATTCTTAGGTACAGGATGTTGTCAGTATTTTTCTCTACAAGCAGACATGATGTCAGAATTATTGTTCTCTCTTCCTAGAAAAAATTTTAGATATAAGATTTAAACTTTCCATTTTAAGGCAACTCTATGGATATCTGTTTTTCCTTTAACCTAGGACTGATTGTGTATATACTTCTTGCCATTTGGTCTTGTTACTTCACTGGCAATAGTTTTTAAGGGTGTGTGTTCTTACTTTTCTGTCTCTTAGTGCATACTTGACATATGCTCTCTTTGTATATAGTTTTGTATCAAGTATAAATCTTTTTCTTTAGAATAAAAGAGGAATTGTAGTGAGAGATGCAACCAGACTTATGGCACTGACCATGCCCATTTCTGCATGGTCACAGGTGTGAACTTGAGCATGGTATTTGGTCTGGGGTTCAGGACAGGCTTGCTCTCTTTTGGTTCCCTTTGGGTCATGGAGAGCAGCTGGGTATGAATCCTTATAGCTAGAACTTTTAGGGTAATCAGTTTATTGTGCAAGTGAATGCTCACAGATAAAATTAACCTATAATTGACCCAGTCCCATGTATCTTCATCTGTATATCTACATATGTTTTCTCTTAGTTTTATATGATATATTTTGTGTTTCTTTTTTGTGTGTGTTGCATGTACTTCTGCCTTCCAAGTTCTGGGATTGAAGAAGCCACCACCTCCCGGCTCAGCTTTCTTAATCAGCAGAGTGCACCTTCCTCAGGGATATTGTCATTCTCAGTGGAAGAACCTTCCCACAACCATCACCATGTGACACAACCTCTCACAGACACTGAAACTAGCCCTTGTGATCTGGTCAAGACATCAACTGTGTTGCTGCTTGCTTATGTCATTTTAAGAATTCAAGCAAACTGGGAAAGAGAACAGTATAGGAGAGTATTTTAAAAACCCAATAAAAATGTACTAACCATAAAAACCAATTAACAAGCAAAATCACAAATGATAATGACAGGGAAAACATGAAAACACAGATACACAAAGAAATAAAGAGGGAAGACTCTAAGATAAAGGGGAGAAAAGTAAACTTGTTTTCCCATAGAAAGTCCACAAACTAACAAAATCCCAAATAACTCATTTGCAGTAAATTCTCAGAATACAAAATTAGGTAATGTTTCCTCATTTTTAGAGAAACTGTATTATAATTAAATTATAATAAAAAACCACACAAAATTAATGGCACCACTGATAAAAGGAGACACCAAAAAGACCTATAATTATAAAACTGTCCTTTGAATAGGAATGACAAGATTACAGTCAAAATAAAAATTCAAAGAAATCAATGGCCAGCATTCTCCCTGTAAACTCCAATCCCCTCAATTGGCAAAAGGAGAAAATGGGTTGGGAATGGAATGCTGTTTCACCAGAAAGTGAGATATTTGCTTAAAGCATTCTGCTGTTTGAACTTCGGAGGATATAGCTCTGAGTGCTAAATGCATTTCATTCCCTTATGATGAAGAAAACAATGTCTATTAGAATAAGGTGGACACCATATTGTTTTCTACAATTGTTGATTGAATGCAATCAATTCCTCAGAGTTAGGAAATAAAAACTTTTCAAAGCAACTTCAAGATTAAGACTTTTTTTAGAGAACCTCTGTGTGATATGTATTTTACAACAGGCAAAGCAAGTTTGTTTTGCTATAACTTCTTTATTAACAGCATGTGTCCACTGGTGGTTTATGTTAAAAGAGGATCCATCCTGGCAAAGAGTTTGCATTCCACATAAGCTGTTTAAATTTACGAAAGACTCCTTGTGACAGGGTTCAAACAGAAGGTATTTTATTAGGCAAAGGGATGATAACATGGGGGAAGGGAGGGGAGAGACCAGCCTTCAGGGATAGGAGCAATAGGAGAGCGGGAAGAAGGGCAGACAGAACGAGAGAGAGAGAGAGAGAGAGAGAGAGAGAGAGAGAGAGGAGACAGACACAGTGAGGGAGAGAGGGAGAGCAGAATGGGAGATGGGCAGGGCCCTTTTAAAAGGGAACACAGTGAAAAAGCAACGGTAGCCCTCTTAGTAGCTGAAGCTGAAGGCATATCCAGTCAGAAATCCAAGTCCAGGCCAATACAAATGGCTGAATACTTACTACTGTCATCAGTAAATCTCCTTTACTTTGGCATAAGGTTATACTTTGGAAAATTTAATAGGGATAGAAGATTGCAACTCTAATTATTTAGGCTGATGGAGATTTTCAGAGAAAAACTATCTTTTAGAGTATATGTTATGATGTAGATATAAATATATTATAATGTGTGATTTAATATAGTACATTATAATGTATACTGTTAGAGATAATTGTAAAAGATATATCAGTACCACAGTCCTCACACATAAAAGCACGTAGAACACAAATTGAAAAAAAATGGGAAAACACAAATGCACACTGTGAATGATAGTTATTTCTTTCCTTCTGAGCAAGCTTCCTCAGAGGAAGGCCACATATGCTTCTATGGAGGACCAGAAAGAATTCTTTTGACAAGTAATTACTGCTGTCTATCTCAAGGCTATGATATTACTGTACAGAATTTTATTTTTAAACTTTATATATATGTGTGTTTGTCCACATTTGGATGTTTGCAGTACCTGAAGACACCGTAAGAGGGAAATGGTTGCCTTGGAACAGAAGTTGCAGGAGATGGTTAGCAACCACTGTTTCTACATATGTAATCTATTGTTGGGAGCCGAATCTCAGGGCTTGGCATGAGTTCCTAGGCCATGCTTGGCAGGCCACATAGTTAACCTTTACATAGCAGCTCCTTAGAACCTCAGCTCAAGAAAAGAAACAACTTGACCCACAGGATCAGTCACTTAGGCAACCCCTTCCTGGACCTCTTACTCATAAACACTTTACCCTGCCAAACATCCTCTTTGTGGCTTCCTAATATCCTGCCTATACCAACACCTGGTGCACAAACAACCCATTCAGCCCCTTTCCATATCCTGACTATATACGCTAGCCTGAGAAAAGTAAAGTTTGCCACTTGATCAGAATCCTGTCTTGTGGCCGTTCTTTCTGTGTCTCTTGTCCCCATTCCCTATCCCTGACTCTCTTGCCCCAGGTTGATGTCCTGCAGGATGGGACAATCTATGTCCAATGCAACAATACCAAGTTCTCTTAATTGCTAAGCTCACTTTTTAGCCAAATTTTTATATAACATTTATTTTTATCCATTTTTTTAAAAAAATTAATCAGTTTCCTCTTCTTTCCCAATTTATCCCCTTCTTAGTTCTTTTAAGTAGGTGTGAATAAAGTATTTGCAAATATTTGAAGAAAGTCTGCTGAATGCATTTCTGCTGATTATTTATTGTTTCAGCATTGAACATGTTGTTATTAATAGAAAAACAGGGAGATAATTCCTGCCTGATGCTTTTTGGAACAGTGATGTAGACATAAGTAATTCATCCTTGGGTCATAACAGATTTCGATGGAAAGTAAGTGGTATGCACAGCTAAGAAATAAAAGTAAGCCATATATTAAAAGTTTTTCCATCTGAAAGCCTACCTAAAGCCTCAAGTCCTGCCTCTCCGGCAAGATGTTCAGAGAAGCCATAAATATTGCTACAGTAGATAGAATCTTATCTGGAGGAATCATTCTTTTCCCAAATGAAATTCACTTGGAATTTAGAATTTTATGGTGTCTACTCTTTTACTAGATATTACTCAATGGGGGTGACATAAATATCACATAGAACGACCTTATTCCTGCGAATCAGGCAGGTACCAGTGATTGCTGGGGTGGACTGAGAAGCATTACAGTTCCAGTAGGGACTGCGGGTACTGTCATTGACAACAGCATGAGTTGCCAAAAACTAAAGAGTGGAAGAAGTGAAGGGGCCTGACCCATCACACCTGAGTGGAAACAAAATACAGTATATGTCAGCTTGTCCTCAGTTACAACCAAAGAATCCTGTGTGGCATTTGATACTTGAGCATCAAAACTTAAGGTATCTCCCTAAAAATTCTTCCATTCTCCACAGCTCTGGAAATATCATATGGAGCAAACCATAGAGTGACATCAATCTCAGGTTCTTGCCACAATCTGTATGTCCTCTATAGTCACTGTAATTGTCTCGACCTGTGGAACAGCAATCCACAGCAAGATATCTGGGGGAGATGGGGACAAGTGACAAGAGAGAATGACCACAGACAGGATTCTGATTAAGTGGCAAATTTTATTTTTTCCAGGCTAGCCTATAGAGTCAGTATTATAAGGTAAAGGGGGAGGGGGAGAAGAGCCCAAGATAAAGGTGTTCATTTAAGCAGGATGTTAGTAAACTACAGAAAGATGTTGGCAGGGTCAAAAGTTTATGAGTGGTGGGGAGAAGGAGGGTTACCTAGGTAAATGATGAGATGCAGGAGGGTTGCTTAGGTAAGTGGACCTGTGTTTGGAACAATAGATTGACGTCTCTGTCATGTTGTTCCTTCTGGGTACTCATGCTTCTGGGAGTCATTTATAATCAAAAGACAGTTTTATAACCATGTGGTGAGCCAAGTTTAGGCCTAAAGGTTAATGCCAACCTGTATGGCTCCCAACAAGGCACCACCATTCAGGGTTCCAAACTGAATGTTTGCAGGTATCAGGGAAGCAGAATATGAGCCCATTCAGACAAGTCAGACTTCGAGCCTGAAAGTTCCTAATTTGTCCTAGCAGGAGGTATAAAATCAAGCAGGGGTACATCTCACATGTGGACTTTTGATCTCCCAATGATGCCTATTATCATATGGGAGATAAACTCACTCTTGTGGTTTTGGTTAGCCAACCATCTTTTAAAGACATTTATTGTCAGCTTCCATCCTGATCATTTCTTTGGTACATTTCCCTCATTTTTTTGAGATTTGGCCTTGGAAATTTCCATAATCACCAAGTATAAGTTAATTTCTGATGCAGTCAATTACTGTGGTGAAAAAGATTCACCACACTGGTTACTTTCCTATGGTATCTATCCATTATGTGTCCTTTTATGTATTTGAAGATGACTGTGCTGAGCAAAGGCTTTACCACACTGATTACATTCATAGGGTTTCTCTCCAGTATGTGATCTTTTATGTATTTTAAGAGTACTGTGATGAGCAAAGGCTTTTCCACACTGATTACATTCATAGGGTTTCTCTCCAGTATGTGATCTTTTATGACTTTGAAGAGCAGTGTGATGAGAAAAGGCTTTACCACACTGATTACATTCATAGGGTTTCTCTCCAGTATGTGATCTTTTATGCCTTTGAAGAGTACTGTGCTGAGAAAAGGCTTTACTACATTCATTACATTCGTAGGTTTTCTCCCCTTCTTTGATGTATAAGAAGATAACTGTGATATGCAAAGGCTTTACCACATTGGTTACATTCATATTTCTCTCCAGTGTGTTTCCTTTCATGACTTTGGAGATAACTGTTATTTTCAAAGGCTTCATCACATTGTGTGTATTCTCTCCAGTTTGCCTTCTTTCATGCCTGCCAGGAAAAGGGTCATATGTAAATGCTTTACCATATTCAATGCAATGTCAAATCTTGTTACTTGTATAAATTAATATTACAATTTATTTTAGTTGTAAAGAAGAATCAGATATAGTTTTATCACTGTGCTTACATTCTTCTTTTCCCCTACTTTAAGGGTTGCATGTATCTTTGAATATAGCTGTGAATATATAAGCCTTTATTACATGGTTCTCATTTTCAGAACCTTTTTCTACAGATGATTTTTCATTTAATGAGAACTAGAAAAATTCAGAAGTTTATCATCCTTTTTGTATTTTAATTTTCCTTCTCTGTGAGTCATAATATATTTGCTAATGAACTACAACAAAGAGAAGTATTTACACAGTCATAGAGTCATAGGGCTTTTCTACAGAGTGAGCTTGGTGTATTATCAATGAAGATGGAAAACAAATTACTGGTACACTTGAATCAAATTCAGCAAGTATGCTCAAACTGGGGACTACTACACCACTTTTAAGTATCCTGCAAGAGAGGTATATCATGTTCTACCTATCTCTTTGCTGAAATCGCTTGTATCCTGACTAGTACATGATATTCTTAATAATGTAAAGATTAGAAAGAAGAGGCTTCCTCATTTAATTCAGTTTGACTTTCTGTTCCTTATAGATATATGTTATTGTGATTACACATTCCCTAAAATAACTGCCCCTCGAATTTTGACAATAATTGCTCCTGTCACAGCAAGTACATGAGTAAAACCAACTTTTCTAAGGAATATTTGCTTAATGGAAGTTATGGAGATATGACTATCAATTCAATCTTGTCTATATCTCTGGGAATAAAGGTAGTATGAAATAAGTGGATTTACGGTACTACAGCATAGCTCTCGTGGTGTAATGATTTAAGTGGCAGGTTCTCTCAATGCATTATTTCCTTATCTTCTTTCTTAAAATATTGCCTTGCAAATGCAGTTAAACTACCTGAAATTGATTGCTATGTTCTTGTGAGAATTTAATACTCATCAATGCAAATTATGCTGTGCTTAAATACACTGCTGTTTCTGTTTCAAACTTCAGGACACATTTCAATTTCTTCAGAGACACATTTCTGTGAGCTTGTAACTGAAAGTTACCTGTCATGTCTTTTTGAACTTGCACAATGTTCTTCAATAATATTGTCTTCCCAAGAGTATCCTAAAATATAGGGCAAGAAAATGTATAGAGTATTATTGAGAAATACTATATGCAAATGTGCAAAAAATATGTCACTGTCCTCAGTGAGCTTTGATTCATTTATTACATTCTTTTTCTTTCTCAATCAAATTAAAGAAGAGCACCAATAACCAAGGAACAGTTGTCCTATTATTTTAAAATGGGAAGGAAAATATACTCTTACCTATATCATTGAGGTTCTCATAGGTCTCCAGCATCACATCTTTGTAGAGATTCTTCTGAGAAGTATCCAGCAAAGTCCACTCTTCCCAAGTGAAATCAATATGCACATCATCATCGGTCATGGCATTCTAAAATATCACATACATGTGTGCAACTTAAAGCAAAATACTGACCTTAGTGTAAAAGTGTGTTTCTGTAGAACCTTATTTCAAAATGTGTTACTTTTATGCTAAAGAAAATTTGCTTAATGAAGTAACTATGTGTTGTTTTTTTTCTGATGTATTAGTTTAATTTTATGAAGCTGTTCTTCTTTGCCTGAATACTACAGCTGATATTCTGATGAAGAGGTATTTATCCAATAGTGAGTCAGGAGAAAGGATAGGCTGTGGCATCTGGAACAATATATACACAGGAGGATAAATCTGGAAGCAAGGAGGAAGGCTCAAGAAAAAGAAGAGTACAGGGCCAGCTACCCAGCCGCACAACATGTTATGAAGTAGGAAGAAAAGTAAGATATACATAAATGGAGAAAGGTAAAAGTCCTGAGGCGAAAGGTAGATTGGATCATTTAACTAGAGAAAAATTGCTAGAAATGAGCCAAGTAAAGGACATGCATTATATAACATGCAACTGTGTATCAATTTAGGACCTGGGGGGTTCCCTCCCCAAAAGGTATAAAGCTAAAGAGCTAAAGGATTAAACATTTAAGTAAATTTTACCTAACATGCTATATTTTAATGTAAGGCCTGAGAATGCTGAAAAATATTTCCTTAATGAATTTCTCCCTACTGTTTACCTTTGAACAGCCAGTACACTAAGTAGCAAAGATAACCTCAGTCACAATGATTGCCAGAGCACAATCATGTGAATGCTAGAACTCTAGGAAGGTTGTGTGTTGTTCTGCTCCATCTGTATATGACTATGCTGTGAGTGTTAGACTTTGCTCCCATGAAATCCTAAGAGGGCATTGACATCTGGGGAGAGCATGATGAAGATCCATGTGTGACTTAGCAATCTAAAGTTTGCTTTGGCAGTAAAAAGGCTAAAAGACAAACAGTTAAATAGCTGCAGATGTAAATGGAATTGAAAGAGGGATTGTTGAAATAAAGGAGTCTATATATTTTATGAATGCCTTAACTTTAAAACAGTAAAATATATTTGTCAAATCAAAACTGCTTTGGAGGAGCAATTCTGCTTTTGTTTCCACAGAAAACAAGAGGCTATGTATTTACTCCAGGTTGAGATAGATATTGTTATAGCATGTGAGACCACTTGAAGTTACAGGCCATATATATCAACTAAAGTTACTGATGCTCATCGCAGGAATTAAACTTAATCTCAAATTCTCTCAGTGACCCCTTAAAGATGCCTTCAGCAGGAAACATCTGGAGAACATGACTCCCACATTCCCAAATTTTGGTGGGTGGGAGTCTTTTGATTATCTGATGGGTCATGGATAATTTATATTTAGGAAAATATAGGAATCATAAAATAAAAGGGTAGATTATTGAATCTAATGTAACTTAAAAACAATTAGTAATTTCAAATGTTTTGTATATTAATAGAAATTTATGTTAATTTCTCTTACAACACACTGTAGATATGTTTGTACTCTTGCTTAAAAAATCTTTGTGTAGTGATACAAATTTTTGTATATTGATACAAATTTAAGTTTCACTGTTAAAATGTAGTGTATTTATGTTTCCACTCATAGTTTTTGAGTGCAAAAATCAATGGCTAATTTTATTTTAGCTTTTCCTACATAAAGATAATTGAGGTTATCTCTGAAGAAAATTTCTATTCCAGTCTCAATTGCAACAAAGTAATGATTTCTAAATTTCCTGTTTTTCAAGCAATAATGACCTTAACAATAATGACTACAGTATTATGTATGACCCTAGATACATGAAATTAGGAGTCATGATGTTGTGCTACTACTACAGTAAAATATTAATGGAGGAGCCCATCTTATTGGATGCTTCTATAATTTTTCACTGGAAATATTGTGTGATATGTGTATTTCCAATACTCACTGAAAAAAATCTCAACTTCACAGGCTTTTTGGATTTCTAGTATATGATCTGAACTCGTTCAATGTACTGCTTGTTAACATATTTGTGTATGTTAATTACAGTTCTACTACCCTCTTCAAAGAGAGCAGATTTTGAAAGTCAAACCAGAATTTTGAAGAGTATGTGTTTGTTCATTTTTATTATTATTAATAACATTGATTATAGAGGGTATATAAATAACATTCATAAAGCTATATGATAGTTTTACATAATGTTGCATGTTTATATAATTTTCCTGAAGTTAGACACTGCATTAAAAATTACCAACTCAGTTGATGTACATAGAAGGGTTAACTAACTCTTACCCCTTAATTTTATGTCTTAAACATTTATTTATTTATCTGTGTTTATGCATGCACATGCGTGCATGTGTGTGTGTGTGTGTGTGTGTGTGTGTGTGTGTGTGTGTGTGAGTGTGTGTAGATCAGATGACAACCCTCAGGTGTCAATTTGCTTTCACCCCCCAACATAGGTCCTAAAGATTCAAAGTAAGGTAGGAAAACATGGGAGCAACTACCTTCATCCATTCAACCATTTCACACACTTTTTAATATTAGCTAGCTAAAAGGGTTAAATTTAACAAGATAGAAGTCACAGATCACACCATTGGTTCTCACACCTTAACAACCTACAATCCAAACCACCAGAGAAGCTAGGAAACAAGGAGAATCCTAAGAGAGATATACATGGACTCAAAGAGAAGGGGAAAGGGACAAGATCTCCTGAACTAACTGGGACCATGTTGGGAGGGGAGAAAGAGTTAGGAAAATGAAAAGGGAAGAAGAGGAGGGGAGAGGAGGTCTAGAGGGAGCAAGAAGATTGAGACAAGGGAAGAATAGAGGAGAGAAAGAAAAAATATCCCATAATAGATGGAGCCATATTACATTTAAAGAGAAATCTGCCACTAGAAAAATGTCCAGTGATCTACAAGGATAAAACCAAATAACATTGTAAGCAAAGTCAAGAATTTACCTTAAATGGCCTTCTATGATAATGAGATCAATGACTAACTTATATGCCATCCTGGAGCCTTCATCGAGTAGCTGATGGAAGCAGAAGCAGAAACCTAAAGCTAAACACTGAGCTCCATTCCTGGAATCCAGTTTCAGATAGGGAGCAATGATGAGCAAAGGGGTCAAGGCCAGACAAGAGATATCCACAGAAACAGCTGACTTGAACAAGGGGGAGCTCATGGACCACAGACTAATAGCAGGGAAACCAGTATAGGACTGATCCAGGCTGTAGTGGATTAGAATTTATACCTAGTGTACAAATGGAATTTAGGAGTCCATTCCACATAAAGCAACACTCTCTCAGCTGAGAGACAAGGGGATGGTTCTAGGCCATGCTCCAAATGATATGACAGACTTAGAAGATCACTTGTGGAAGGCCTCACCTTCCCTGAGGAGCAGAACGGGAATGGAGGTTGGGAAAGAAACTGTGATTGACATGTAAAACAAACTATTTTCTAATTTAAATTTAAAAAGAAAGAAATGGTCCCCATTTTCATGGCCTATGGCACATAACATGGAATCTGTCTAATCTACCTACACAGCACCATGCACACTTGAGAAAAATCTACACATCAGAAACTCCTTTTCTCCCATGGAACTAAACTTCACTGAATCACATCATTGTGGTTAGTTGCACCACCAAGTAAAAAGCATTCTAATCATTTATTTGTGAAGGACAATTCATATCACCGTTTTTTCTACAAATTCCTAAACACTTTGCAATATTTTAATACAACCATGACAATGGAATGCAATATTAAGAACTGCTAGAAACCAGACATTCAGTTCTAACCTGTCTTCCCACTACAAACAGAAGAACTGTCCATATGTGAACACCGGACAGTGATGCGGCAAGAATTATATCCCCCATACCTGGTCTGCAGTCTCCTCTTAGCCAGTAAATACATACTGGGAGGCATGGAGGACAAAAGCCATGGCCCAGGTCAACGTATGTACCAATACACCTACACACTGTCTCATGTTCTGTTCAACTTCCAACAGAATTGAAAGCTTAATGGGTGATGGTGGTGGTGGTGGCACATGCCTTTAATAACAGCAGCTGTGTTGCAGATGCAGTAAGATCTCTGTGAATTCGAGACCAGACTGCTCTATATGGTGAATCCCAGTAGGCCATGACCATTAAACAGGAAAATGCTATCTTGAAAAACAAGCAGTCAATAAATAAATAAATAAATAAATAAATAAATAAATAAATAAATAAATGATAGCTCAACAGACCTGCTCTGATCACCATTCACCCACCATGGTATAGTTCATCATCTTTCTTATGACTCATTTCAGCAAAGGCAGAAGAAACCATGGAAGAACCCACAAATTACCCAGACACTAGTACTCCTGACTGCTAACACCTGCCCCCTAAAAACCCACATTGGCAAGGGCCATGCTGCTAGGACTCCGATTAGAGTCTTCCCTATTGGGTCTTCAGAAAGCAAATGACTCAGACAGCACACTCCTTAGAGATCTGCCCTTACAGCAGTGTAGGCAGAGCCCTAGTCTAAAAAGTTTGTATTTTAGTAACGACTCCTCTTCTCTCGTAGAACACATCCTGTTCTTCATCCAAAGCACAGGGTCCTTTGTGGGCACATTCCATTACACACTCAATGACCTGTGCAGGAAACCGATTGTCTCAGAGCTGGGAAACTCTGAAACCATACACATGTTACATCCACACAGTAACTGTTGTCTCTGTGTAACTGAGTTAAAGAAAAGCAGGCCACAGATTAGAAAACAATGGAATATAGATAGAGCTTGGAGGCAGAAAATGCAAGGTGAACATGATGCATTTACAATCTCAAAAATTATTTTGAAAATTTGAAATAGGCTTTAAGACCCTGAGTTTCAGAGATTAGAGATGTGCATTATAGCAGATGAAAGTTTCTCATACCTTTCCTCTAATGATAAACACCATAAATTAGAAAGATTCCAGTCCTTAGAAGTGGATACTAGTAGTTAAGTAAAATAGAATCACACAGCCAGGGTATTCCTGAAGTACACCATTGACCTGAAACAACAGGTCACTCTTCAGGGACAGTGTCCTGAGTTGAAGGTCATGGGGATATGAAAGAGAGAACAAGTAGAAGGTGCCAAATATAAATGCTAAGTTTGGGAGGTATTGCAGAGTATCTGCCCCAGATTAACTAAGCTTCTTGAGAAGAATAGCGTCCTGTAGACTATATAAATGTGGTGGGGGATAGAAGGATATGGGAGAATCATAGGAAGTCATCAAAGTATCATATAATTGGAGAAATTCAGGTAGAGACTAGTCAAACAGTGCCACACAAGTGAAACAGAGTATCACAAGAACATTACTTACTTCAGACACAGTGGCCTTAGGACAGACAACAATAGCTCCATATGCTTGGAAGTGTTTGCTTCTCAGGATTTGAAGCAACACTTCCAAAAGTTCCTGACCACAGACCATTACCAGCTCTCCCAAACATACTGCAGATTTTAGAGAAGGAGCTCTGTTTATTTTCAAAACATCAGGCCCCAGTGAAAGCTCCCAAGCCCTAAACCCCAAGCTGTTACTGAGTCCTCCCAGCCAGCCTGAGGTCTTAAATTAAAGCCTTGCTTGATGAGGTGAGATGTTAACACAACTTTGTTATATTTTCAAATAATTGTCACCTGGTCTCACATTTTCCCCCTGACAAAATTGAGTTTATTCTCAAGAAAATAATAAAAACTTAGAATTTTTATGACACCAGGATTTGAGATTTTATGTAATCCTGTAATGCCTCCATGAGCAGCTTTCAAGGGCTTGTTCTTGATATGGGGAACGGACTCCTTGCTTGTTATAATTCATGGGTGGCTTACTTGTAACAGTTTGTAGACAAATGTCTAGACAATTCTGGTGAAGACATGTGTATACTAGCATTCAAAACAGGCTGGTTAGCATGTGCTTAACTTTTGCGTGTTTCAGATAGAGTATTTCTCAGCTCAATTCTATTTAGGGAAACATAATACTTCCTAAACATTGGTAAATCATTTGTATCACCAATTCTACTCTTTTACATTAGGGCATCATGGGGGAATGGTACCCAACACATGAGATGCCACGGGGTAACCTGTACACAATTAACTATAGATGTGAATTACATGTAAATGCTGAATGCAAAGTGTTGAATTTTAAGACCCTAACGGAAAAATACGACAGACTTAGGAAACCTGCTTTCTATATATGCATCAAAATTGTTGAAGTTGACTAGAAATGTGCTCCTAAACACAGGTCCCTCCTTCCAATTTTCTGATCAGATGAAGACCACAGAACAAAGTTATTGATAAACCTCCCTCTAGGTGAAATTATTCACAGAGACTGCATGACACTTCACAAACAGGGAATCTGGTTGCAGTTTCCCAGCCAGATACAGGGAGGACCTACCACACTATCTACCACACCTCACTGTCTGTTCCTCCTCATATACAGACAGCATCCTCTAGCTCACCATCTCTGGTTTTCCAGATCACTGAAGCCCAGCACAGTGCCCTGAAGCACCAACTGCACCACAGCACAAAAAAACCACTGTTTCCTGTTCAAAGTCAAGCCTGAAGGCGGGTGACAGGAAGAGCCCTGCACCTATCCTGACAGGCAGGTCACATGGAAAGCATGATTGGAAAGTGAGTCTTGAGTGACAAGAGCATCTCCCACAGGGTTAGAGTGTGCTTAAAGACACAGTATTGTTCTTCCTGGCCATACCACCCACACAAGAAAAAATCTTTTCTAAATCTGCAATGATATGCATTTCAATAGCACTGGCCCCTGGTTCAGATTGCAGACCCTGCTATTTTCCTGGTCTCCATAGGAACATCCACTTGTACTCCTGGATAGAACTGACAAGTTTCTACACACCTATATAACTATCTGAGGAGGCAGGGATCCAAATCAGACCAAATCAAAACAAATTAGGAAAACCTCATTGGGAGATGAAGCATGGGGACAGATTGGAGGCTTGTGATCCACAGCCCCCCCTTTGCTCCCTCCTCTCCCTCTCATCCCTCCCACCACTCCCTCCCTCCCTCCCCTCCCTTCCTGTCTTTAAATGACCCAGGCCTTTCATCCCAGGGCATGGGACAGAGAGCCAGGCAAATCTCTATGAGTTTGGGGCTAGCTTGTCCTACAAAGCAACTTCCAGGTAAGGCTCCAAAGCTATACACAGAAATATTGTCTCAAAAAACAAAAAGTAGGGTCTGGAGAGATGGCTCAGTGTTTAAGAGCCCTGCCTGCTCTTCCAAATGTCATGAGTTCAATTCCCAACAACCACATAAGCACCTGTAGTGAAATCTGGTGCCCACTTCTGTCCTGTAGACATACATGCAGGCAGAACACTGTGTACATAATTAATAAGTAAATCTTTAAACAATGAAAAGTAGCCAGGCAGTGGTTGTGCATGCCTTTAATCCCAGCATTTGGAAGGCAGAGGTAGGCAGATCTCTGTGTGTTTGATAACAGCTTGCTCTACAAGAGCTAGTTGCAGGACAGCCTCCAAAGCCACAGAGAAACCATGACTACAAACAAACCAAATAAATAAATACAAAAAAGGAAGAAAAAAGCTGGGTGGTAGTGGTGAATGCCTTTAATTCAAGCACGTGGGAGGTGTGTGTGTATGTGTGTGTAGTGTATGTGTGTTGTGTGTGTTTTTGGTGTGTGTGTAGTATATGTGTGAAGTGTATGCGTGTAGTGCCTAAGTGGCGTGTGTGTGTGTGTGTGTGTGTGTGTGTGTGTGTAGTACATGTGTGTAGTGCCTGTGTGTATTGTATGAGTTTGGTGTGTTGTGTAGTGAATGTTGTAGTGTATTGTGTAGTGCGTGTGTGGTGTGTGTGCACAGTGTATGTGTGTGTTGAGTGTGTGTAGTGTATGTTTAGCGTGTGTGGCTTATGTGTGTGGTATGTGTATGCAGTGTGTGTGCGTAGTGTATGTGTATGTTGTGTGTGTTTTTTGGTGTGTGTAGTGTATGTGTGTCGTATATGTGTGAAGTGTACGTGTAGTGTATGTGTGTTGTGTGTATGCGGTGTGTGTGTGGAGTGTACATATGCTGTATGTGTGTGCAGTGTGTGTATGTAGTATGTATGGTGTGTGTGATGTGTGTGTATTGTATATGTGCTGCCTGTGTGTGTAGTGTATATGTTTATCGTGTGTGGCTGATGTGTGTAGCATGTGTATGCGGTGTGTGTGTGTGTAGTGCACGTATGCTGTATGTGTGTGCGGTGTGTGTTGGGAGTGTATTTGTGCGGTGTGTGTTTGTAGTGTATATGTTTAAGGTGTGTTTGGATGATGTGTGTTGTATGTGTATGCGATGTTCGTGTGTAGTGTATGTATGCTATATGTGTGTGCTGTGTGTGTGTTTGTAGTGTATGTGTGTAGTGTATGTGTACGGTGTGTGTGTTTCTTGTGTGTGTGTAGTGTAAGTGAGTGGTGTCTGTGTTCGGTGTGTTTTTCTAGTGTATGTGTGTGGTGAGTGTGCGTGGTGTGTGGATTTGGTGTGTGTAGTGTAATGTATGTGTATAGTGTTTGTGTGTACTGTGTGTATGTAGTGTGTGTGATTAGTGTATTTGTGAAGTGTGTGTGTAGTGCATGTGTTTCATGTGTGTATGTGTAGCCTATGTGTGTGTTGAGTGTCTGCTGTGTGTGTGTAATAAATTTGTGTTATGTGTGTGTTGTGTGTGTAGTGATGTTTGTGTGTACTGTACATGTTTAGTGTCTGTGTGGTTTATGTGTGTGGTATGTGTATGCAGTGTGTGTGTGTGTAGTGTACATGTGGTGTATGTGTGTACGGTGTGTGAGCGTAGTGTATGTGTGTGTTGTGTATGTTTTTGGTGTGTGTAGTGTATGTGTGTCGTATCTGTGTGAAGTGTATGTGTAGTGTATGTGTGTGTTGTGTGTATGTAGTATATATGTACAGTGTGTGCGGTGTGTGTGTGTGTAGTGTATTTGTGCGGTGTGTGTAGTGTATATGTTTAATGTGTGTGTGGTTTATGTGTGTGGTATGTGTATGCAGTGTGTGTGTGTGTAGTGTACATGTGGTGTATGTGTGTACGGTGTGTGAGCGTAGTGTATGTGTGTGTTGTGTATGTTTTTGGTGTGTGTAGTGTATGTGTGTCGTATCTGTGTGAAGTGTATGTGTAGTGTATGTGTGTGTTGTGTGTATGTAGTATATATGTATAGTGTGTGTGGTGTGTGTGTGTGTAGTGTATTTGTGCGGTGTGTGTAGTGTATATGTTTAATGTGTGTGTGGTTTATGTGTGTGGTATGTGTATGCGATGTTGGTGTGTAGTGTACATATGCTGTATGTGTGTGCGTTGTGTGTGTTTGTAGTGTATGTGTGTAGTGCATGTGTGTGTTGTATGTGTGCTCGTTGTGTGTGTAGTGTATGTGTGTATTGCAGGTCTGGTGTGTGTGTGTGTAGTGTCTGTGTGTAGTGTATGTGTTTGTTGTGCGTGTTTGTATTGTATGTTTGTAGTGTATGTTTTATTGTGTGTATCTGGTGCTTGTAGTGTATGTGTGTAGTGTATGCTGTGGAGTGTGTTTAGTGTAGTGTATGAGTGTGCTGTGTGTTTTTGGTATGTGCGTGTAGTGTATGTGTGTAGTGTATTGTGTGGTGTGTGTGCGTAGTGTATGTGTGTAGTTTCTGTGTGTGTTGTGTGTGTTTGGTGTGTGTAGTTCATGTTTATGGTGTGTGTTTTTGGTGTGTGTTTGTAGTGTATGTGTACGGTGTATGTTTGTTTTCTGTGTGTTTGGTGTTTGTGTAATGTATTTGGGCAGTGTGGTGTGTGTTTTTTGTGTGTATTTGAAGTGTAGTGTATAGTGTATGTTTTTTGGTGTGTTTGTTGTGTGTGTAGTGCATGTGTACAGTGTCTGTGTGTGGTGTGTGTTTTTGGTGTGTGTTTGTAGTGTATGTGTGTAGTGCAAGTATGTGGTGTGTGTGTAGGGTATGTGTTTTTTCTGTGTGTGGTGTGTAGGTGTGGTTTGTATTTGTGTAGTGTATGTATGTAGTGAATATGTGTGGTTTGTGTGTATTGTGTGTGTAGCACTTTTGTGTGGTACGTATGTGTTGTGTGTCGTGTATGTGTGCAGTGAATGTGTGTAGTGTATATGATTTGTGTGTGTGTGGTTTATGTGTGTGGTATGTGTATGCAATGTGTGTGTGTAGTCTACATGTGGTGTATATGTGTGTGTGGTGTGTGAGCGTAGAGTATGTGTGTTGTGTATGTTTTTGGTGTGTGTAGTGTATGTGTGTCGTATCTGTGTGAAGTGTATGTGTAGTGTATGTGTGTGTTGTGTGTATGTAGTATATATGTATAGTGTGTTCGGTGTGTGTGTGTGTAGTGTATTTGTGCGGTGTGTGTAGTGTATATGTTTAATGTGTGTGTGGTTTATGTGTGTGGTATGTGTATGCGATGTTGGTGTGTAGTGTACGTATGCTGTATGTGTGTGCGTTGTGTGTGTTTTTAGTGTATGTGTGTAGTGCATGTGTGTAGTGCATGTGTGTTCGTTGTGTGTGTAGTTTATGTGTGTATTGCAGGTCTGGTGTGTGTGTGTGTAGTGTCTGCGTGTAGTGTATGTGTTTGTTGTTGTGCGTGTTTGTATTGTATGTTTGTAGTGTATGTTTTATTGTGTGTATCTGGTGCTTGTAGTGTATGTGTGTAGTGTATGCTGTGGAGTGTGTTTAGTGTAGTGTATGTGTGTGCTGTGTGGTTTTGTGCAGCTGCAGGATCCAGTCCTGGTTTAAGAAAAAGAGACAGACACAGACACAGAGACAGAGACAGAGATAGAAAGATTTAAACAGGGAAAGACAGGGAGGTACAATTTGAGAAGAGAAACAGAGACAGAGTTAGTCAGACTGACCAAGAATCAGTTCAGGCGTAGACCTGTCCAGACCAGGCACAAGATCAGGTTTTCACCTAGTCTGCACAGTCAAAAACAGAGAGACTGAGAGACAGGGAGACACAATGAAATATAAACAGAGACACAGACACAGAGACAGAGACATACACAGTTGGACCAAGGCTCAGTTTAGGGTGAGAACAGTGAAGACCATGTACAGCTCTGCAGGCTCACAACATACAAATAAAGGATGCCTTCTGTGCCTAATGAACTCTATCCTGCTGCTGATATCATCTCATGCTACTAAGTTTTTGAAGTCCATTGATCCCACACTCTAGTCTAATAAATGGAATATAAACACCACTTGAGGAAGTTAACCACGGAAATCTAATCTTTAGTTAGGTAATGTGAGTCTTTTCATTTTATAATTCCCTTGTTTTCCTTCTTAGGAAAGATTACATTCATTCACAAAATCTTTTTGAACAGTTTTTCCACAGAAAATATAATCAGAAATATCTCATAAACATAAGATGTATTTCCCATGGACAAGGCCGATGTTGCCTCGGTAAGGAAGAACTCAGCACTTAGAACAAGCCTGAATTGGCGGCCAAGGACAGAACATAAAATGTCCAAAAATTCCAGGTGACATTAGGTCCCTAGAAAGAGTGGGAAGAAACTGATCAATGCTTAAAATGGAAACACACTAGAGACTCAGCCTATGCGGTGGTGGATCTCATCCTTGTGAAACATTCACAGGTGAAGTGGTGTCTCACAGGTTGGTATGTCTGAGAATAAGATATTCAGGGTGTCCCATTCACCCCAGCATGGGTGGGCAGAGAGCTCACAGAGACAGCTTCCATGATTTCACAGCTCCAATGTTGGTCTGTTGTTAAAATGGAAGGGGAATACTCACTATGGAAATGGAACCCTGACCAATGGAACATGAACCATAGAGAGTCCATTAACCATAGTGTTTCTGACATGGTGGGAGAGGAAGAGTGGGAAAGAAAGGAGAAGATACAAAGAATGTAAGAGCCTGAGCAGAGAGCAAAGAGAAAACAGAGAGAGAGAGAGAGAGAGAGAGAGAGAGAGAGAGAGAGAGAGAGAGAGCATGATTGGCCTGGGTCTGTTTTTACAACTGCCTACAGACTTATGACCCAAGAGACCCTTCCTGGAGTGATCAGAGTAGCGCCTGAATGCATCATGCCATGTGACCATTGGAAGACCAGCCTAATTCCAACCTTCTCTGATTACTAAATGGTAGGATGTTTGACATGGCAGGTTAGGGATTAAGGTCCTCAAATCCTAGACAATGATTCCTGCTGACGTGAGGGGTTGTTGAACTTCTTTGGGGTTTTCATCTTTGTGTGTAAACCATGTTTGGTGCTGCCATATCCTGCAGTATTTGCTTTATCTGGAACAATCCTCTTTGTGTGACACTCTCTGGATCTGCTTAGCACTGGCCAGTAGTCAGCAGTGTAGAATGAATAGGTTAAGTTTAGATACCAATGTTTTTTCCTTCCTGAAATTGGAGGGGAGGAGGGTAAGTGGAGTTGGGTTGTTCCAGAGTGTTCAAGCCATGAGGATGAGAATAGGGGACTGGCACAATGCAATAGCTGAATCCTTTTTATCTGTAGTTAATTGTGAGAAATCTTTGAATGGCTCTGATTAGGCTCTTTTGAAATTACAATAATAGTTTGGGTGTGAATAACATAAAATTTAGACAGATTAACAGCCTAATTATGGTAGAAGCCACATGGCTGTAAGCATCCATGTATTTTGAAAGTGGCAGATATCTTCAGGCTAATGGAATGCATTAATGCATTAATGATGTTTGGTACTCTGTCAGAATCAGACATGTAACTAACAGGAAATTTATCAACTCATGGCGAGACTGTGACAACTAGAAGCCTGAGAATGAGAGAAATCCGGGACATGTTTCATCCTCTATGGAAGGCCAACTTTATGATCCCCATTTCTGTGATCAGCACTGTGTGAACACAGGCCTAGCTCTCTGACTGTCCTCTTCCATAGCCTCAGAGATTTTGAGAGGGAAAAAATGGTGACCCAAGACAATGATAAGAGGAGAGAGACACTATAATACATTTCACAAGCACAGCTTCCCACAAGGCAGGCTGAGACCTGCCCAGACCAGATGGGGTGCAACTGCAGAATCAAGTCCTGGTTGCAGATAAACAGACAGAGATGGAAGGACAGCAACAGTGAAAGACAGGTAGGTACAGATTGAGAAATGAGACAGAGACAGAGTGAGTAATACTGAATAAGCCTCAGATCAGGCACAGAACTATCCAAAATCAGACAACTTACACCTGCAGCATGCTGCCCAGGTTGCAGAGATTGAGAGTTTGACAGAAAGATTGATACAGAGATTGAGACAGACAGACAGACACACACCAGACCAGGTACAGCTGAAGGCTCCAACCCAGGATGCAGAGATAGAGAGAGACAGTGAAAGTGAGAGACAGAATGATACAGCCTGAGACAGAGAGACAGAGAGAGAGAGAGAGAGAGAGAGAGAGAGAGAGAGAGAGAGAGAGACAGACAGACAGACAGACAGACAGACAGACAGAGAGAACAAGTTTAATTTCAGGCATAGACCAGTCCAGACCAGGTACAGCTACAGGTTTTTATCTATGCTGCAGAGACAAAGACAGAGAGATGGAGGGACAATGAGATATATACAGAGACACAGAGAGACAAACCAAGCCTCCATGTAGTCCGAGACCAGTGCAGAACATGTTCAGCTCTGCAGGCTGCCACCCCACTCAGGGAGAATGCTGTCTCTGCCTAATGAACTCTGTCCTACTATGAGGTCACCACATGCAGCCAAGCAGCTGCCGTCCAATACCTGAGCTAGTCTAAGAAATTGAATGCAAACCTTGCTGGAGGAAGCAAACCATGGAAAACTCAAGTTTGTTGGGTAATGTGACTCTTTTCATTTTCTAAGTCCATTGTTGTCATTCGTAGGGAAGACGACACTCTTCCACAAATGTCTTTGAACAGTTTTTCCATCGGAAGAGTAACCAGAAGGATCCAGTAAACATAAGATATATTTTCCATGAGGGAAGTTGAAGGTGGCTACTTATGGGTGATCTCAGAAGTAGGAGTCAGCCTGAACATGCAGCCAATGGCAGAACAAAATTGCCCATATAGTCCAATTAACACAATGTCTGAAAAGTGGTAGAGAGAAACCGAGGAGTGCTAAAAGCTGAAACACACTGGTAACTAAGCAAATGCAGTGGTAGACCTCATTCTTGGGTACACGCTGACTGAAGGGGTATCTCACCATGTGGCTAGTCTTAAGAAAATATCTCTTACGTTACCCACAAACCTGAGTGTGTTGGGGAAGAGAAGTCACAAAGAGATCCTCCCTGTTTTTCCACCTCCAATGTTTTTCTTTTGATTATGTGGAATGTGTGGAATGGGAGAGTAAGCTATGGAGAATGAACTGTGAGAAATGGAACATGAATCATAGAGAATCCATGAAACATAGAGTTTCTGACAGGGCTGGAGAGGGAGATTGGGGGAGATACAAGAAGAGACAATGAATGTAAGAGGAAGAGTAGATAGCAGAGAAGAAGGCAAAGGTGTGAGAGAGAGGGAGACAAAGAGAATGAGAGGGATGACAGAGAGAGAGAGAGAGAGAGAGAGAGAGAGAGAGAGAGAGAGAGAGAGAGAGAGAGAGAGAGAGAATAACAGGGCATGAGTGGGCCAGTGTCTGTCTTTTAAAGGGGTTCTTTAAACCTGCCTGTAGACATAGTACCCATGGAACTCTTGATGCATGAGAGGCTTCTGCCATGGGATTAGGGAAGGGCAGCCTGATGCCTGGAAGTTTCATTGCCACATTCACTGATTATTAAAATATGGTGTTTTATACTTGACAGGTCAGGGAATAAGGATGTGGAGTTGTCACGGCTGTTTCCTGATGATGTAGGGGGCGTTGGCTGTATTTGGGGAATGCAAAAATGTTGGGGTACTACCACATCCTGGAGTATCTGGTTGCTCGGCTCCAGTCCAGGCTATGTGGCATTCTCTGCATCCTCCTAGACCTTGCCATATGTCAGCAGTGCAGGAGATGAGTTTAAGTTTGAAAACAAAAAAATAGTTTCTGAGGTCCTGGAATCAGAGGAGAGGATGCTCACACATGGTAGGGTTTCCTGAAGAAGAGATCCCAGAAGAGTAGGAAGGGAGTCTGGGTCCCAAGGAGAGGCTGAATCCTATTTATCTAGAGTGAATCTTTGGACCTGTTTGAATTTTTCTGATTCAGCTCCCTGGAGGTTAAATTAATCTTTTGGGTTTCCAAAATATATCATTTTGATACAAATCCACAGGCTCCTTATAGTAGAAGAGGTTTGGCTGAAAACATTCACATTTTGGAAAGTAGACGATATATTTAGGACAGTATAAAAGCACCTTAATTTTGCCATCATAGTGTGGTTTAGCATGCTGACTGAGAGACCGACACACACAAAGAGAGACATACAGACAGAAACCAAAAGGGCCAGTTTAGATGGAGGCAAGTACAAAGCAAACAGAGCTGCAGGTTTTCACCCAGGATGCAGAGGCAAAGACAGAGGGACATGGAGACTGAGACAGTGAATGACAATGAGATACAGACACAGACAGAGACAGACAAACCAAGGCTCAGTGGAGACCCAGAGCAATACTGAATTATCAAATGTAGAGAGACAGAGACTGTGAGAGACAGAGACAGAGACAGAGAGAGAGAGAGAGAGAGAGAGAGAGAGAGAGAGAGAGAGAGAGGCAGACAGGCAGACAAAAAAGGCTCAGATTTTGTGCATGCCAGTCCAGAGCAAAGACTGCTGCAGGTTTTCACCCAGTTTGCAGAGGCAAAAACAGATGGCCATAGAGACTGAAAGACAGTCAATGACAATGAGATGCAGACAGAGACAAACATACCAAGGTCCATTGGAGGCCCAGAGCAGTACTGGAGTATCACATGAAGGGGACAAAGACAGTTAGAGACAGAGGGGGAGAGAGACAAAGAGGAGACAGGAAGAGAAAGAGAGAGAGAGAGAGAGGCTAAGGCTCAGTATAGCAGGCAGGCCCAGTGCAATGCAGGTAGAGTTGCAGACTCCCACCCAGGCTGCAGAGATATAGACACAGAGACAGAGAAAATGAGAGACACGGGTACATGGAAACAGAGACAGTGAGTGTTGCAGACTCCCACCTGGACTGCAGAGATACTGACACAGAGAAAGAGACAGTGTCAGACACAGCTTCATGGAAACAGAGACAGTGAGTGTTAGAAAGACTGAAAATCAGAGCCAGACAGATACCCAGACAGACCAAGTCTGAGACTAGTGGAGACCAGGGACAGCTGCAAGCTCCCACCAAATACATGGAGGATGCTATCTCTACCTAGTGAACTCCTTCCTGCTTCTGACATCATCATGTGCAACCAAGTAGCTGCAGTCAATGTAATCTAAGAAATGGAATTTAAACCTTCCTGTAGGAAGCTAACCATGGAAAACTCAACTTTTTTGAGTAATGTGAGTTTTTTCATTTTCTTACTTCGTTGTTGTACTTCTTAGGATATATGACATTCCTCCACACAACCCTTTGAACACTTTTTCCACAGGAACAGTAACCGTAAGGATCCCTTAAACATAATATGTATTTCCCATGTTCAAGGCCGAAGGAGGCTCGGTTCCCACAAACTCAGAACTCAGAGTCAGCCTGAACTCATGATCAAGGGAAGAACTAATAATGCCCGGAAAGTCAAGTCAACACAGGTGTCCGAAAAGTAGAGGGAAGAAACAACTCCAGAAGGCTTACAGCTGAAATATACAGGTAATTAAGCAAATGTGGTGGTGGAACTCATCCTTGGGAAACACTCAGACATGATAGGGTGTCTCACCGGTTGGTCTTTCTGAGAAAAAATCTCTGCGGTTTCCTGTTCAACAGAGAATTGGCAGGGAGAAAGGTCGCAGAGAGAGCCTCCCTGTCATTCACAGCTCTAGTGTTGGTCTTTTGTTTATATTGAAGTGGAAAGCTCACTATGGATACAGAACACTGAGCAATGGAAAACGAACTGTAGAGTCCATGAGCCATAGACTTTCTGATGGGTTGGGAGAGGGAAAGCGGGGGAGACAGGAGAAGAGGCAAAGAGGGTAAGAGGATGAGCAAAGAGAAGAAAGCATACAAGAATGGGAAAGTGAGAGACAGAGAAGAGAGAGAGAGAGAGAGAGAGAGAGAGAGAGAGAGAGAGAATAAGTGAGCAAGAGGGGGTCAGGTTCTTACCTTTAAAGGAGTCCATTAAAGATGCCTGCAGACAGTTTACCCACGGAAAACTGGGCTGAACAGAGAAATGCCTGAGTGAGTGCATACTGCCAGGTGACCAGGCAGGCCAGCCTGTTGCCAGGACCTTTCATTCCCACATTCACTGATTATTAAAAGTTTGGGTGTTAGACTTTGCAAGCAATTGAATAAGGATTTCGAGTTATCAAGCCTACTTCCTGCTCTTGTAGGGGCGTTCACCATCTTTAAGGAACCTGAGAATGTTGGGTTATCAATGCTTCCTGGATTATCTGGTGGTTCCACCCCATTCCAGAATGGGTGGCACTCTCTGGGGTCTTTTACACCTCACCAGGTGTCAGCAATGTAGGAGATGAGGTTAAGTTTAGAAAAAAATTTATCTGAAGTACTGGTATCAGAGGGGAGGATGGTCAGATGAGGGAGGGGATCCAGAGGGAGAGATCCCAGATGAGGAGGAAGAGAATCTGGAACCATGGAGGGGCTGAAAGCTATTTATCTGGAGTGAAACTTAGAACCTGTTTGTATGGATCTGATTCAGCTCCATGGAACTTACATGAATCCTTTGGGTTTGTGAAAAACATAAATTTGAGACACATTAGCTGCCTTTTTATGATCGAAGCCACTTGGCTGAAAACACTTACATTTTTAAAAGTGAATGATAATTTTAGGACAATAAAAAAGCACCTTAAGTTTTCCATTGTAGAGTGGTGTAGCGTGCTGTTCAGTACTCTGACTGAGAGAGAGAAAGAGAGAGAGAGAGAGAGAGAGAGAGAGAGAGAGAGAGAGAGAGAGAGAGACGTGTATACCATGCACGCCCAGTGCAATTCAGGTAGATTTGTTGACTCCCACCTACACTGCAAAGACATAGACACAGAGACAGAGATAAAAGAGAGAGAGACAGTGAGTGATAGAGTGAGTGTAAGAGACACAAAATGCAGAAAACATACAAATGCACTGACAGACCAAGGCTCAGTGTTGGCTGGAGCCAGTACAGGCCAGGTACACCTCCTATTGCTCCCAACATACTCATGGAGGACGCTGTCTTTGCTTAATGAACTCTGTCCTGCTGATGACATCATTTCGTGCAACCAAGTAGCTACAGTCCAATGATCCCACAGGATAGTCTCAGAAATGGAATTTAAACCTTCCTGGTAGAAGGTAAGCATGGAAAACTCACCTTTTTTTGAGTAATGTGAGTCTTTTCATTTTCTTACTCCATTGTTGTACTTGCTAGGGAATATGATATTCATCCCCAATCATCTTTGAACAGTTTTCCATGATAACAGTAACCAGAAGGATCCTTTAAACATAACATGAATTTCCAATGTGCAAGCCCAAAGGAGGCTAGGTACTCACTATCTCAGAACTCAGAGTCAGCCTGAAGTCATGGCCAAGGGCATCACAAAAAATGGCCAAACAGTCAAGGGGAAACAGGGATCTGAAAAGCAGTGGGAAGAAACTACCAAAAGCTTAAAGCTGAAACACACAGGTGACTCAGCCAATGTGGTGGTGGACCTCATCCTTGGGAAACATACAGACCTAAAGTGGTGTCTCATAAGTTGGTTGTTCCCAGAAAAAGATCTCTGAGGTTTCCTGCTCATCAGATCATTGGCAGGTTGGGAGGTCATAGAGAGAGACTCCCTGGTTTTCACAACTCCAGGGTTGGTCTTTTGTTTACATGGATGGTGAAAAAGTTATTATGGAGACAGAATGCTGAGCAATGGAACACGAAATATAGAGTGTCCATGAACTGTATAGATACTGACAGGGTGGGAGAAGGAGGCAGGAGGAGACAGGAGAAGATTTTAAGAAGGTAAGAGGAAGAACAGAAAGCAGAGAGCAGAGAGGAAGGGTAAAGTAATAGAGAGAGAGGGGGAGAGTAGAAAGATAGATAGATAGATAGATAGATAGATAGATAGATAGATAGATACAATAAGAGAGCATGAGTGGGTCGGTGTCTGTCTTTTAAAGGGGTCCATTATACATGCCTGCAGACTTAGTACCCATGGAACACTGGGATCTCCAGAATACTAACTCAGTGAATGCTGTCAGGTGATCAGGGCAGGCCAGCCTGATGCCAGGGCTTTTCATTCCCACCTTCACTGATTATTAAACATTCGGGGTTAGACTTGGAAGGTAAGGCAATAAGGATGCCAAGTTTTCAATACTGCTTTCTGCTGATATAGGGGGTGTTGACCATATTTGGGGATCACATTATGTTGGGGTTCTTCCAAAACCTGTTGTATCTGGTTGTTCTGCCCCAGTCCAAGCTGTGTAGCGATCTCTGGGGCCCCATAGACCTTGCTAGATATCAGCAGTGTAGGAGAGGAGGTTAAGTTTAAAAAAAAAACAATGTTTTTGAAGACCTGGTGTGAGAGGGGAGGATGGTCAGATGAGTGATTGGTTCCTGAGGGAAAAGTCCCAGATAAGGATGAAGGGAGTCTGAGACCATGGAGAGGCTGAATAGTATTCAGCTGGAGTGAATATTTGTACCTGTTAGCATGGGTATGATTCAGCTCCCTGGAACTCACACAAATCCTTTGGTTTTATGAAAAATATAAATTTCAGACATATTAGCAGCCAGTTTTTGATAGAAGCGAATTGGCTAAAAGCATTCACAATTTGGAAAGCAAAGGATATCTTTAGGACAATAAAAAAACACATTAATTTTGACCTCATAGAGTGATTTACCATGCTCTTCATTATTCTCACAAAGAGACAGACACACACACTCACACACAGAGACATACAGACAGACAAAGTCACTGTTTTGGTGGAGACCAGTCCAGAACAGTTACAGTTGCAGGTTTTCACCCAGGCATCAGAGGCAAAGAAAGAGGGAGATAGTCTCAGACACAGTGAATGACAATGAGATAAAGACAGAGACAGAGACTGACAGACCAAGGCTCAGTGGAGGCACAGAGCAGTACTGGTCTATCACATGCAGAGAGAGACAGAGACTGAGGCTCAGTGTAGCAGACAGGCCCAGAGCAAAACAGGTAGAGTTACAGACTCCCACCCAGGCTTCAGAGACATAGAACGAGAGACAAAGATAGTGAGAGACAGAGATACAGAATGACAGAGATAGTGAGTGATAGGGTATATTATTAGGGAATATGAGCAATGGAACATGAACCATAGAGAGTCCATGAAACTCAGAGTTTCTGACAGGGTGGGAGTGGTAGAGTGGGGGAGACAGTAGAAGAGACAAAGAGGGTAAGCAGAAGAGCAGAGAGCAGAGAGGAAGTGGAAGGTAAGAGAAAGAGAGAGAGTAAGAGAACATGAGTGGGCCTTGATATTTCTTTTAAAGAGTTCCTTTACACCTACCTGTAGATTTAGTGCCCTCAGAAATCTGTGCTGTCCGGAATACCACCTGAGTGCATCCTTCCCGGTGACTGGGGTAGGCCAGCATGATTCCTGTTGCTTTCATTCCCACATTCACTTACTATTAAAAGGTGGGTTGTTAGATTTGGCAGGTTAGGGAATACTTACCTCAAGTTCTTAAGACGGCCTACTGCTGATGTAGGGGGCACTGAGCATCTTCGGTACCTGAGGAACGTAATAAGGTGGTGTCACAACCTGGATTAGTTTGTTGCTTTTACCTAGTCCAGACCGTGTTGAACCCTATGGTGCTTTATACACCTGGGCAGATGTTAACTATGCAGAAGAAAATGTTAAGTTTAGAAAAAAAAATGTTTCTTACGTCCAAGTATTGGAAGGGATGATTGTAAGATGAGGGGTCCTGAGAGGAGGAGGGAAGGTTCTCCAGGACCAGGGAAAGGCTGATTACTATTTATTTCGAATGAATCAGACCTGATTTATGTGTCTGATTCATCTCCCTGGAATTTAAAGTACCATTTAGCTTTATGAGAAACATAAATTTTAAACACGTTAGATGGCAAAGCAACATTTCCATCATCAAAAGCATCAGAGTTCTTGAGAGGGATAAAATTTGAAAATAGTCAATGATGACAGAAGGTGAGAGACTCTCTAGCAGATGGCCATAGGGACAGCTCCCCACAAGGTAGTCCAGGCCATGTACTCCTGCAGAATCCCACCCAGGTTTCAGAGACAGAGACAGAGAAAGAGGGCCTTAGTGACAGAGATACAGACAGAGACACAGAGACAGAGACAGTAAGAGATGAGAAGATGTCTGAATGTTCTTTCCATTATTATGAAGTTTTACGAATATGACATCCTTACTTAAAGCTAAAAAGTTGTTTTGATTTGCAATTCCCTGATTGCTGAAGTTGTTGATCACTTTTTTTCGTCTTTCAGCCATTTTAAATTCCTCTATTAAGTATTCTCTTTTAGATGGGTACTCCACATTTTATTTGTATTATTTGGTGTTTTGGAAACTACTTTATTGATTTCTTGTAAATTTGGGAGATCAGCACTCAGTCAGATATGGCAAGTATCTTTTCCCATTCTGTGGGCTGCCATTTTGTATTGCTGAATATGTCTTTTGTCTAACAGAAGTTCCTGGTTTTGTAGTGGGAATTATAGATGAGAACAAAATAAGAAACACCATCAGAGAGGGAGCCAGTATAAGTTTATGGGAAATCAGGCACTAGGGAAATGTGTGGATGTCTACAAGGATGACACAACAAACCATCTATGCAACCGTGGAGAGGCAACCTTCCCCTGATAATGAGATTGATGACAAAATTATGTGCCATTAAATACAATCCATGAAGCATCTGCACAGTCTTTTATTGGCAGATTTTCCCTTCCATAAGAAGAAAAACCCTATTGAGTATTCTCAAATTAGTTTTGTAACCCACTTTTTAATTGGGTTATTTGGTGTTTTGGTGTCTAGTTTCTTCAGTTCTTTGTATATTTTGAAATCAGCCCTTGGCTAGATGTGGGGTTGTTGAAGAACTTTTCCCATTCTATGGGCTGCTGCCTTGTCTTGTTGACTATGACTTTTGGCTTACAGAATCTTCTCAATTTCAGGAGGCCCCATTACTGAATTGCCTATCTGAATGTCTGTGCTAATCTTGTTAGACCCCTGGAAAACTCAGGTATCCGGGGTCCCAGGCCACAACTATGGTTACCCCAATCACCAGGCAGATTCGAGTGCTTGCTGCAAGCTGCACGAGGCTTTATTGTAGTTTAACAAACTAACCCCATGTTAGCTCGGGTCTTTGATCCACCCGCCATGGCAGAAGGCTAGCATACGACAACTTCTAGGGCCTCCCAAGAGATCTTTTAGGGCAGCGTAAGGGGAGAGTTTAGGGGTATGCAAGGCTCACTATTGTTGTGCATCCAGGCTTGGAGGGCTTGCCCTGTATTGATTGGACAACTGATTGTTATGGCCCATAGGCCCTCCCAGGGTGGTTGCTATGCTTTTTGTGTCATTCCTGTGTGCTTGTCCGTAAAGTACACCCAGGGTCGTAAAGCATAGAGCCATCAGCTAACTTCTGATTGGTTCCTTGTCATGAGGCAGGCATCTGACTTTCTGGTGGCTAAATAACTTCTGATGAGTTCCTTGTCACAAGGCAGGCAACAGATCTCTAAGTAACCAATGCAAGTTTATGGAACCACGTGTTCGACTGTTATGGCTGCCAAATGAAGAGCTGGTCCTTTCAATCTTATGTTCAGGTAGTTGCCCCTTGTATAAATTCATAGAATGTTGCCTTACAATTACTCTGCTAAGAGGTTCAGTGTGGCTGGAGTTAAATTGAAGTCTTTGAACCACTGGGACTTTAATGTGGTCACTAGAAGGATCTAAAATGGATAAAAGTCACTCAACATCCATAGCGTTCTGCAAGATGTATATCATAACAATTCTGAGATATCATCTTACACCTTCTATATTGGCTACAAAAACACCATGGACAATTATGGAGGAGGCATGTGGAAAATCAGTTCTCTGTTGTTGCTGGGAACGAAAACTTGTACAATCAATTTGGCATTAATAATGAAGTTTCTCCGAAAAGTGAGTATCAGTCTAATTCACCATTGAGAAATTTTCACTGTTTGCTGATGATATTATAGTTTACATTAAGTGAACCAAAAAACTCTACCAGTGAGCTCCTACAGCTGATAAACACATTCAGCAAAGTGGCAGGATATAAGATTAACTCAAAAATTCAATTCTTCTTCTATATGCAGACAATAAGTGTGATGAAAAAGAAATAAGAAAAATATCACTCTTTATAATACCCACAAATGATATAAAATATCTTGGAGTAAAACTAACCAAACATGGCAAGACCAGTAGAGCATGAACTCTAGGTCTTTAAGGAAAGAAATTAAAGAATATACTAGAAAACGGAAAGATCTTCCATACTCTTGGAGAGGGAGTATCAACACAGTAAAAATGGAAATCTTGCCGAAAGCAAACTACAGATTCAATGCAAGGCCAATCAAGATCCCAATGGTTCCACCATTAGAAGAAGTTCATCTGGTTTTGACAGCTATGTATGCTCCAATTTTCAAAATTTAACCATTTATTACTAACTTCTTGTAATTTTTATCCAGTTTATCCTAATATATTCTTTTCTTATTTGTAAATTTATTTCCTTTGTTCAAGTTTTTATTTTTTTTACATTTCTAAAAGTTCTTCATAAGAGAGCATATGTGTGTCATAGATATAGTGAATGTTAAAAAATGTTTCTGAAAGCATACATCATGTCCATTATTCATACTTGGTCTTGGGCTACCTATTAGTAATAGTATATATATTGGTAATTTGATTTTACTATTGGGTATGTACTTCCAAAAGCAGAAGACAGAGTTTTTCTTGCGGTGAACATTAGCAGAACAAGAGACTTCCACTCAGTAATCATTTTCCATTCCAACCAAGGCAATAGGAAGAGATTCCTCTGTCCTGTTTTCATTTCTTTGTGGTCCACATATAAATACATCTTGAAATAAATGATAAATCATGAGTTTTGTACAGTTTTTCCACATTGGTCAAAAATTCCTGAAGATATATCTGGGTCAAAATTTATAAAATCTTCCAGCCATCTTATTCCATATCCAGCCACTGTTACTTGGGAAGACCAAGAGTTCTCAAGGTGAACAACTGGGTAACACACTTGTTAAAAAACATGTAAGACAAGTCTGGATAAAGTAATCTCATAAAATAACTATGGATAATTCATTATTGCTTTTGATGTAGAGGAAGAAAAGCATGGAAAGTTACAATATACATCTCAGAGTGATTCTAGTTATTAGTTAATGTAGAACACCAATATCTACTATTAGGCCTAAGCTAGCATTAACACAGATAAAGACAGTTATACAGTGGAAGGCATGTAGACTAAATTCTCATCAGAAACTCAGGTTAATCCAGGTTATATAGCATGGATCATTTAGGAGATGGATATTCACTGGTCAGCAGAATTGTCTGTTTTTCTTTCATAGCAAATAAGAACTTTGGCTAGCAACCATGTGCAATGTGAAATCTGAAGTAAGTGAAGTCGATAGGCTAGTCTTGGTGTGTAATGAGGGGAGGATGACATAAAGGAATTAAGGTTTTGTTTTTATTTGAGTAAAATTATTCTGGATAAGGCATAGGAACATTGGAGGTCTTGTCAGCATTCTGCATGTATGAAATCTAAAGTACATAAACTACATCAAAGTTCTCATCATTCAAATATAATGGCTTAGTGACACTTTCACTTGCATGTTTGCTATACCCACACCTACTAGATTGCTGTGGGGTATCAAAAATAAAAAGAATTATAACTCACACTAGTTAGTGTCCTTAGTGTTGTGTAAACAAGGCAATATACAGTGTCATAGGTGGGCAAGTTAATTTATAATATAGAGATGAACTAAAGAGTGACAGGCTGATTATAACAGGTGGTTCGCAAACCAAGTAGGGATTCACACTACTTGCATCAAAAGCCCAAGAAAAATTGAGAAAGTGGGATTTACTGTTTCCTTTGTATGTTTAGTATTATAAATAAATGACCTGTACAACTTTTAAAGTCAGCATAGATAGGGGGTAATTCTCCAAATTAATTAATAGGTAAACCTGTTTCCATTAAACTTCAGCTGGCACTATTTTCCAAGTCAATGATACATCATCTCAATGAATACCCTCTTTGGATTATATTTTCAAAGATTTTGATGCTGGATGTCTTCTTCCCTGAAAATTAATATTCTGAATTCAGGTATTAAAAGCCTTATAGGTTTCCAACACATCGTGAGTTTGGCATTGTTACCATCCTTCAGTTATATTTTCTTAAATGTTAAAATCAGCTGGAAATCTATCCTGGTAGTTGCAAGTCCAAGAATACCACAAAGTCACACGTGACAATACAAGAGATTTTTTGGTAGGGATAAAGCAAGGATGGTAACTGTCAGAAGATACAGCAGGGGACTGAAAATATTGAAGGAAATTTGTAGAGTACAATTGGGAGTGGTGAGACGTTTCAGGGTACAGCTTCCAATTGTGGGGATGGTGGAACTTTATTCCAGAGGTGTGGCCCTTTACCCAGTAGGACATAGGATAGGATGGGTGCTATATGCTGTCTATAGGACAGTTATGGTGTTCTAGGGATTGAACCCAGCATTTGAAAGACCTTAGAGGAGAGGCCTGTCATGGGTGTGCCTCAGGTTTCCTACAGCTGTCAAATTTCTAGAAAAGATAGGTTTTGATATTTGTGTTTGTTTCCCTCTACACTGGCAGCTACCAAACCCATCCTACCTGATACACTCTAAATGTATGACATGTCGAGCAATTATGGCCTGTGTGTATGTCCTTATAATCTTCCTCAAAATGTCTATTTTTGAGATAAAAATATGATTGTAATTTCCCATTTGCTTTGTCAATTCCAACATTTCCCAGTTACCTCCGCTTACTATCTTCACTTTGATAACATTTTCCAATGTGTTCCTGTAAACCTGAGTATGATATTGTAAATAAGACCTTATCAATCTAACAAATGATGTTCCCAAATTAATATGGAAAACCAAAAGATATTTTCACAGAAGAAGATACAAAAAAATTGAGGAATGCTGACAGTGGGAGAAATATATTTCCCACCACAAAGAAATATTTCTTATTAAAAATTCATTTTGGTTACATAAATTGATGATTTAATAAAAGATTAATGACCAAATATGATAAAATAACAACATATATTCAACTACTTGCAATATTATGAACTCAATTATAAGCATTTTTTCCTTCCATTCTTGATTCATTTCTATATTTTCCATTCATATTCATTCTATACTTTACTTTTTTGTTACATCCTACACATTTTTATTTTACTTTCTTATATTTCTTTCTTTGTACATTTCTTTTCTTTATATTTGGCCAAATATTTACTTAAATATTTCATTTTTTTAACTTTTAAAAGACTTGCATCTAGAGAGTTGAAGTTGGATCTCCTCATCCAAGTACATTTCAAAACTATTTTCTCTAATCAAACAACATGACCATTATAAATATGTGGTCTGGGAATTCCTGTGGCATGGTGTGATTACTGTAATCAAATTGTGGCAGTATTTGCAAAGCATCAAAAGGCAGAAGAAAATGTTCTTCATGCTGTACATTAGCAGACACTGAGACTTCCTTTCTGGAAAGATTGTTTTTAAATCCAGTCAAATAGGAAAAGTTTCTTTTGTCCATTTTTCTTTGTGATTGCAGATTGACTAGCAAAGATGTATTCTGAAATATCAGTATTATCTAATTTTTGGCAGGTTTTTTTTAACATGGTCACAATCCATTCCAGTAACATCACAATCAGTATTTAAAAGTCTTACAGCTATTGTATTACATGTGTATTTGGAATAATAATTTTCATGAGTTCCAAACTTTGTAGGAAATTCCCAATTTAAACAATGGTGATGATGTGACATATATATACAAATTTTATCTGTTTCCTCTGACACTTATGTATTACTACAAAAGGACACCAGCCAACCATCTAAGCAACAGTGGAGATTTTACCTTAAGTGCCCTCCACTGATAACGATGTTGACAACTAACTTAAATGCCATCCTAGAAACTTCTTCCAGCAGCTGAAGAAATTAGAAGCAGACACCCACAGATAAAAACTGAACTGAACTGGAATCCATTTGCAGAGAGGGAGGAGTTATGATCAACCGGGTCAAGAATAAGCTGTTGAAACCCAGAGAAACACCTGACCTTAACAAGAGGGAACTTTTGGCCCCAAAATGATCACTGGGAAAGAAGCATGGAAGTTATAGAGACCCCATAAATGAGGGTGTCAGTGAAGAGACCTCGAAAATCTATTAGACCTATTGTACTAGATCAGAACTAATCCCTACCATAGGAATGGATTTTGGGATCCCATTCCACATAGGGGGATACTTCCTCAGCCTAGATTAAGTGGGAAGCCCTAGGCCCTGTCCCAAAAGATATGACAGATTCTGAAGTCCCCCGCATGGAACACCTCACACTCCCTAGGGAGATGAAATGGTATGGGATAGATAGGACATTAGTGGGGACATGGGGAGGAGGGAAGGCAGAGGAAACCTGGATTGACATATAAAATAATTATTTTTTCTAATTTAAATAAAAAGTAGGGTAAATAGCTAAAAAGTACAACAACTAAAGTAACTAATGTATAAGAGAAACACCAGTAAGAACTAATCCTCCACAAAAAACTACAAGAAACTTAGGGTTCTCTCCATTTTGGGAACTGCAACATATGGGATATATCTAAGTGGTCATCAATCAGCTGGAATGTTGCAATGATGCATTTACTTACATATGGGCTGCACTGAAGCCATAGTAGGTTATTTTGGGTCAGCATAAGTGAAAATATTCAAAGAGAGAGACTTGTGACTTTGAACTAAGTCCAGGAGGATATATTGTGAGGTCACGTGTGGGTGTGGTTGTTTTAGAAATTGAAGATGCAGTAGATTGTGACATACAGGATATAAGTGCTTCCCGGCAACTCTGACAGCATACCATGGGTCATGACAGCATACCATGGGTCAAAAAACAGGGAGCAACTGAGATTGAGTTTTTACATGGGGTTTTAATGTCATCATACAATGGAGTGTCGGCCAAAAGAACACATAGGACTGTTTGCAAGTGGAGTTACAATATAGGTACAAGAAATTCATCCCAAGTCCCAAGGAAGAGCTGCCGATCTTCAAACCAATGAAACATCTTCCCAGGCAGTCAACAACTTCTGTTAGCCTGGCTTAACCTTGAGGAAACATTGGGTGAAGCAAATGTGAGTTTTAAAAAGTGTACATTTACAGGAAACCCAAAAGCTTAAAACATTGAGCAGTGCATGAATTTTGCTTGGGAATTGGTTGCCTTTTGTGAAAACTATGGTGCCTTTTAAGACAGCTTTGTACTACTGAATGTTACTTTGCAGCACTGAATTTCAACTTTGGTGCCCTGTTTTGTAAATGGTTTAAAGAGCTATCTACAAACAACCATATTTTTCCTATGATTCCTCTTCTAAGATGGGGACACTTACGTTACACTTATACATTATTATGACTCAAGCAGCACTACAAAAAGTGAAGATTTTGTCCTGTTGCTGTTGTTCCTTATCCAAAACCGCTTTCAGAAGGGCACAAAGGCACACACTGGCCATCAAATATCTCTTAGGTGAACATCACAATGTGATTAGCTGTTAAGAATATATTTTTCCCCAGTAAAGCCAGCACATGACCTGGAGTATCATGCCATGCTGTGTTTTAATACAGATATTGTGAATTTAAAACTTTCATATTTGATTAGACATAGAAAGGCTTCTTTTTATAACCCCATTTACTTGCCCTGGACACATTAAGAGTTACTGAACACACAGATGGCCTCTGTGCATCAGGTGCCAGACATGTACATGAAGTATGGAAGATTGAAGTATCCCAAGAATCCATTCCATTTGTCATCATCATCATCATCATCATCATCATCATCATCATCATCATTATCATCATCATCAACATCAAGTTACCTTTGCAGCAGAGGTTTTATTTAAAGTCCTGACTTACCTAGATCTCTATTTCCAGATATGCCAGGCCTCACACTCAGAGATATATCTGGCTCTTCCTGTTAACTGTTGGGAATAAAAAAAACATGCAGCCACTTTGACTGCTCACTTTTCATTCTTTACCTGAAGAAGTTTTCATGGCCATTAACAATGGGCAGCCAAAGGCTAGTGTGCTTCATCCTAATACAGACAGACTAAAGTATTTGTCTTCATTCGCAGTACTAGAGGGTCTGGGTTTTATCTGCAATTAAACAGCTGGGTCAGGTATTGGCAAACTCCCTTCACCAGCATAGAACACACATTGTGAGCACACCTCTCCAATTGCAGCAGAAAATACTGATGGCAAGCATTCCTCTGGAACTCTGATCACCTCGTGAGGCAAAGAACCATTACAGTACTTTGAGTGCCCTGCCAGACACTGTGCATGGGTCTTTCAAAGAAAAACCTCTCATAAACTACATTGCTGAACCGTTTCCTGCAGAAAGTTCACATTGTAGGTAAGACTCCACTTGTTTACGGCCCTCTACAGCAGAGTACACTGATCAGGAGGGCATCTCTGGAACTTTCATCCCTTTCTGAAGCCAACTGTCACTCCAGTTCTTCATTTGGCCTGCTGTAAGTATGCACACTTCTTGGGAAGAAAAGACTTACACAAACACAATCACTTACCTTATTTCTGCCACCAGTTGCCATGAGAAACATCCTTCTACCCTCTTTGTGTGAGGTAAATAAATTAAGACGGTTTTCTCTACTCAAATTTCTAAGAAACTACCTACCTAGACCAGTGGAGAGAGGCCTACAGACCACACATTGTGGTCGCTCAGACCATGGACGAATATGTGCAACCAAGACCAAGACCAGGAGGTTTACATCCCATCCAAAAGCCTGGATTATTTGACAACCAATAAAGCCCAGATGAATTTGCCACCTGAACAACAGATGACACCATTTCTACCTAGATTGATTTTCAGAGACACACATATGGCACATGGTAAGATTCCCTGACTCTGGACACATAGACAGTCAGTATTTTCAAGCAGGCCCTGAAGTATCTACAGAAATTATGGGAACTTTAAGCTCCACAAAGGAGCTGAGACAGGGCAAGAAAGGAAATGGACCATTCCTTTTCAGGTGATAGATATGATGAGAAACACAGTGAACAGTGATCCTATTCTATCTGCTTTCCATCCAGTCATCAGAAAAAGATCTAGGTCATCTTTATGCTCAGACCAGAGAAGGCTAAAAGACACTTGGATGTGTCTTTCCCCTTGGAAGAGAATGTGGATTGCTGCCTGCTCTGTAATGGAGTTGCTGAGAGGTCTTCAAGACCTGGTCCAAAGGATGCCATTGCAAAGACCACTGGAACTTATTCAGTACCAACTGGACAATCTTCCTGTAATCAATGTGGATGTGTACATTCCCCCATCTAATCAAAATTCCCTGAAACCTGTCCCATCTACTGAACAGATTTTGAAAGCTTCAAAAACTGTTTCAGGGACTAGTGTCACCTCTACACCTGTCCGTGGGAGGCAGATAACTTACAAATATCTGGAAGACGAACCCATGTGTGTCCACTCTCCAGAACAGGGCCTCATTTCATAGGCAATCTATTAGCATGCGTCTTTTTATCAGTATATTACATCCACTGATATTAAAAGACAATAACCTGTGATTGTTATTTTTTGAATTTTTATCAATATATTTTTTATGTTCCAAATCCACTCCCCCCTCCTCCCTCTACCCTTTCTGTTCACCCACCTCTCATTTGATCCTTGGAGCTGATAAGGCCTCCCCTAGGAAATAGACTATGTCTCTCCTATTATCTAGTTGAGGCAGGACCAAGGAAATTCTAGAGCCATCATAACCAAGTCAAAGCTGACCAAGGTACCTCTCGATATAGAACAGGCTTCAGCAAGCCATTTATTGTATTAGAGTTAGAACTTGGATCCACTTCCAGTGGTCATATGCTGTCTGACAATAATCATTGTTACCTGAAATAAAGGATTGGAGTTTTGTCCTATGTATTTTCTAGTGTTTACAAGAACAAGACTGAAGCCGGTGTTTTCTCAATAGCTTGGGTGAACTGATTCTGTCCCTAAAATTGCATAAGGCTCCTCAGCCAACCCTTACAAAACACAGTTGATTTCTCTGTGTGTCCATATATATATGTGTGTGTGTGTGTGTGTGTGTGTGTGTACATGCCTTCATCCATGTGTGTGTTGGCCAGAAATCAACCTTGTGTGCAATTCTTCAGGAGCTACCTACCTGGATTTTCAGACAGGATCTCTCGCTGGGGCATGCTGATTAGGCCGGGATGCCTTACCATCTAGTTCAGTGGTCCTGCTTCCTCCACCTCCCCAGAGCTGGGATTATAGATATGCAGCATTTCACCTACACCTTGCTTTTAAATGCGAACCTGGAGTGGAACTCTGATTGCCATTCCTGTGCAGCAAGCTCTTACTGATAGCGATATCAACCTCATCACTGGATCTCAACCTTTATATCTCATCTCCTTATGGCCAGTTGCCATCTCAGAGGGCTCCCTACAGTACTCCCCAACAAACAGTTGGTTTTCCTTGCAGTATGACAGCACATCACCATGTTCCCTAGTTTTACAGCCTGGCATTGCCAGGCCAGAAGCAGATCTGTGGCACAGGACACAGGCATTCAAGTTATGTAGAGCTGAGCCTCTGTAGTCACAGAATCTGAGCTCACTAATTTCACATCAACTCAAAAAGCAAAACCAAACTGCCCTAGCTAGATAAAGCAACATATCCTAAATGTTATGTTCGCTCATGGACAGGGTTTGTCCACTGTGCTTCTGTCCATGGCTTAGATTCCTCATTCAAATTTTTATATCCTTTCTAATCTAGTATATACTTTTACCGGTGTCTTTGGCTTGTCATTCCTTCAAGACATAAGAGACACTCCAGCCTCCTCAGACACGTGGAAAAAATCCACACAAGCTATGAATTCACACACACCTGACTGCAGGTTCAGACTATACATCACATAACATTTCTTCCTCCAGATATACACAGGCAAGTCCCCAAAACACTGGATATTCACATAATCTGCCAAAGAACCAACACATATATATGCCATGCCCCAACACAATCACATAGGATGGCTTTTAAGCTCCTCTATACAGTTCCTCACATCCAGGTCGTACACCTCAATTCTAATGTTTTACACAATGATAAACTCCACTGAACACACACAACTTCCATAACCCCAAAGGCAAACACGTGTCTTTCTTCTATCTTCAGAATTTGTGGGAAGAAATGGAATACAGGTGTCAGGAGCAGCAGGAGGTGATCGGCCTCTTAAATTTCATCCCAAAGGAAGTGCATGCTTTAATAGTTTCTGAGAACACTACAAGAAGACAGTCTCATCATCAGCCATTTTAGCACTCAGTGTCAGCTACAGGCAGCATCTGCTTGTTAAAGGCAGAGGACAGAGCATGAGATCAGTGACCAAGCAGGTGACAAACAATCTAAGCCAAGACAGCATTAATGAGAACTCATTTCAACTCCAGGTTACATACAACATAAGGAAAGAGGGTGTCTGGGGACCTACACTATTTTATTTTTAATTCCTCATATTTACATATCCATCCCCCCATTCCCTCATCCTCCTCTCCTTCCTTGTTCCCCAACCAACACAAACCAACACACCCACCCACTACCTACTCTTCTCCATGGGTAGTGAGGCCCTCTACCAAGGACCTATAAAGTCTGTCATATTGTTTGGGGGAGGGCCTAGGCCCTCCTTGCTGTATCTGGGCTGCAATAGTATCACTCCATAGGGAATGGGCTCCCCAAATCCATTTGTGCTCTAGGTATAAAGACTGGTTCTGCTGTTAGAGGAGCCATAGACTGTCTTGGACTCCTAGCTGGCACCTACATTCAGAGTGTTTGGTTTGCTCCAATGCTGTTTCCCCAGCTTTATGATTATGGTTTCCATTCTATCAGTAAGTCAGGTCTGTTTCTGCAGGTCTCTCCATCCCTGTCTTGGCTCCATTGCTCAACCCTCCTCCCTCTCTACAACTGAATTCCAGTAGTATGGTTCAGTACTTAGGTATGTTTGTCTGGTTCTGCTTCAAACAACAACTGGATGAAGACTCTCCTTCCTCTCCCTGCCCCCGGGCTCCCACTTAGGTCAGGGGTTCTTGTGCCCATCCCCTTCTTAGAAGGACTACACAATCTTCTCTTGGTGTCCTCCTTATTTCCTATCTCCTCTGGCAGTGTGGAATGTAGGCTAATGATCCTTAATATTTTCTTTATTTTAATTTAATTTGACATTCCAACTACAGTTCTCCCAACCACCACTAGCCTAGTCTTTTTATGTGTGTATGGGAGGGTGGTGGGGACATTGTGTGTGTGTGTGTGTGTGTGTGTGTGTGTGTGTGTGTGTGTGTGTGTGTGCGTGTGCGTGTGCGTGTGCGTGTGCGTGTGCGTGTGTGTGCCTGTGTGTGTGCGTGTGCGTGTGCGTGTGCGTGTGCGTGTGCGTGTGCGTGTGTGTGTGTGTGTGTGTGTGTGTGTGTGTGTGTGTGTGTAGGCGTGTGTAGGCCAGTGGACAGTATCATGTAACTTACTGCATCACTCTTATATTTGAGACAGGGTCTCACTGGCCCAGAGCTCACTGTCTCCACAGGTTTCTCAGTGCTGCAATTACAAATGCATGCTGCCATGAACAACATTTTACATAAGTACTGAGCATCCAATCTCGTTTTTCCCGTGTGTCTTAGTCACTATTCTATTGCTGTGAAGAGACACCATGACCAAGGCAATGCTTATAAAATAACACTTTTAATCCTGACTTGCTCTCATTTTCAAAGGTTTCATCCACTTTCATCATGGCAGAGAAGATGACAGGGAGCATGGTGGCTCTGGGAAATCAGAGTCAACTAGGGTGGGACACACAGAGGCTCTCTTTTCAACCACAAGCTTCTGAGCCTCTGAAATACGAGGACAAAGCAAAGTGCATGTTTCATTGCACCAATGTGTAAGAACCCCAGAAGCTCAGGCCTCCAGGATCTCAGCACAGGACCAAGGTCACCCCAAACAACAGGCGCATTCAAAGGCTTCATGCAAACTGCACGAGGCTTTATTGCAGATATTAAAGATCTAGCCAAATGGTAGTTTGTGTCTTTCATCCACCCACCATGGTGGATGGCTAGGAAAGACAGCTCGAAGCATGTGCATAGAGATCTTATAGGGTGGTATAAGGGAATTGTCTAGGGGTATCCACAAGCTCAGGATTGGTGTGCCTCCAGGCTTGGAGGGTTTGCCCTGTGTTGATTGGTCAATTGGCATTTATAGCCCTTAGGCCCTCCCATGGTGGTTGCTATGCTCTGTGCATCATTGCTGTGCACTTTTCCATAAAGCACACCCAGAGCCCTAAAACATAGTGCCACCAGCTAAATTATGATTGGTTCCTTGCCACGAGACAGGAATCTAACCACCTAGTGACTAAGACAAGGCCAGACAAGCACGTATTCGGCTGTTATGGCTGCTGAAATCGGGAGCTGGTCCCTTCAAATCTCTTTGGCAAGGACACTGCCCTTGATGGCAATTTTAAATACACCACTTTCTGGTATTCATACAGCCTTTACAGCATACTAAGGATGACCCCATTTCTTCCTGTTATGCCCTACCTCCAGAAGGGTTTAATCAGGTTCATGTAGTTCCTCTGGGGATGAATAAAACCTTAACCATGTGCTGTGATTATGGCTCCATGGGTATGGATCTTGCTACACAACAGTGATTAATTAACTGCATAACCCTGTATTTAGTAGGGTACATGCCTGTAATCCCAACACTCCTTTGTGAAGATGGGATGCATAGATGGGGAAATGTAAAGAAGCTTGTGGCTCCGTCAGCATAAAAATATCAGAAAGAACTTGTAACTCAATGTGGAAGGTGAAGACCAACCCTTGAAGTTATATTCTGACATTCATTCCTTTTCACACCCCCGCACACAAATGTACCTGTGTGTACACACACACACACACACACACACACACACACACACACACACACACACACGGAACATGGGTAGCCAAAATTTAAAAAACATTAGACCTGTCTCCTGAGACACTCTGAGACATGATTTACCTAGACTCTGCCTCTTGGTCCTTCCTACAACTTCCACTATGTTAAAATCTTTTTCACATGGAGATCTCTGCTAATAAATGTCATTTCACAAACGTTTCTTATGGAATCAGTGTCATCCTACCTTTAATTGAGACTTGATAGTCTGGGTCCCTCTGAACATTTCCTCCTGGGCCAAACCACTGCCACAGCAGGAACACTACTGACTCATACCAGGGAGGTAGGGCTTGCACTCAGCAGCTTCTGTGGCAGCTCTCTGGATTCTCAGTCCACCTCCCTCCTCAACCATTTCCTAGCAACCCTTCCTGTCACAAGATAAGACACAATGTTAACTTAGGAACCAGACAAGCTTTCTTTAAAGGGGTGCTACAACCATGCCCCCACACAGAAAGGCACCTGTACCTTCATTTAAGATGCTGTGTCATCATCAAAAAATATCACAAGTCAAATGCATGTTTAATTTCCCAAACCTTGAAGCATTGTACCTAGCCTGACCCACCTTATTCATGTTCAGAACAGACACTATCCTATAATGGAGCAAAATCATCTAATGTGAAGTTCTTTTTATGATAGAATATCAAACATTTCATGCTACTGAAAGCCTGCACTTGGTATCTTCTCAATTAGTGTCACAAACTTCCAATATGCAAGATGCAAATAGCTTACCACAGTGTAGAATGCTTGGGTCTTTTAACCAACATGCATTGCAATGTCATCTCCAGTCTATGCAATGGTCATACAAATGCAAATATTATTTGTTGTGAATGCCTTTTCCTTTAGATCCTAACATTAACAATTTCCATGGTGAATTCTATGAAGTCAGAGATGCAACCAGGAAACATGATTCCAAGGACACCAGCATATAAAAAACCAAGATGGAAGCTAGTGTATCCAGGATCATATTGGCACTAGGAATGAGGTGGGCGCATGCACACACAGAAATCAGTATTGGGAAATGGGAAATGGAAGCCTGGCTTTGTCAAAATGTACACAGGGAATGGGTTTCTATGCCTGGAAAATGGGGGCACTGAGCCTCTGTGTCTTGGAGTAGAGGGATGTTTTCTCTCTTCCTGTCCCTCCCTTTTAACCCTGTTCCCGTTGAGGAATTCAGGAGGGACAATTTGTCACATAAGCTTACACATTATTTTTTTGTTGTGGAGAACAGATGTTTAATTGTCAAATATCTGTTTGCAATAAAAAGACTCAATACCACCGATGCAAAGAGAAGTATTTTCACTTTTGAGTCCCATGGGCTACTTATGCAGAGCAAAGCCTTGATGGCCTGGGGAGTCTACCAAAGGGTGACTGAGACTATCATGCTGCAGGGTACAGACATCCCAGTACTGCCCTGGCTGGACACCCAAGGACTGCTTCATAAAGTATGATATGCACACCACAGGATTATCCAAACATCTCCCAACATCATAATCACAAATATGTTTGGCTCTATTGCTTAGACCCTCTATATTTGTCTGAATATATAATTGGTTGAGTAAGTGTAAACACTGTAAAAATATTCAGGAGCCTACCCTAAGTAGGAGTGATGCAGGACTCAGGAAGGAGGAATAAAACAAGATCTACTAAAGACGAAATGAAGGAAGAGGGCACCGGTGACCCCATTGTGCTGTGACTGTAAGAAAACATTAAAATATGTATAGAGGCAAACACCACATATGTGCAATCACCAACAAGGATGAATCATTAGTACTGACCCCATGATTCTCATGTACCTGCCGCAGCCCCTCACGGAATGTCCCCAGCCCTGTTTTACTCTCTGTGCCTCTTCCACTGTAGAATGCTCAATGCCACATTCTGGAGCGGTTTACTTTCAAACTTTTCCAAGCTGTGGCTGGGTCTCTTGAACTTCTGTCACATATTTTTGACTCTTGGCATGATTCCTCTGAGTTTGATCACCATGAATCCTAACAGACAGGTATGGTTAATGTCCAAGTCTTTAGGAATGACTTCAGAAGGTAAGCTTGGTATATCAGTGTGTGGCACCTGAGTCCCTGCCACTGGCAGTTTAAATCTGTTACTAGCAATGATTGACTGGAGAAAGGGAGTGGATAAGAAACAGCTCTGGACTTGTGAAAGGACATCTCACCTTCGAAGCTGAAAGAAGCTTATGGAAGAATGAACAGAGCCTGTGGTGGAAATAAGTTGACACAAGGAAGCATACTTGATCAGAAGAAACAATAACAGGCCCTAGACTGGCTCGTCCTGTGTGGCAGGCAACGTCAAACAATGCCTTCCCACTTGGCACCTGGCTCATGACTATACCCAACCCCAAAAGCATTCTTGATATTGACTATACTCAGCCCCCAAAACAAAACAAAATTCTTTTGTATTGGTGGGAGCTCACAAGTAAAGGACCACATGTGGTTTTCATTTCATGGCCAACTGTGACAATACCAGTGACTGTGATTATACACAGAAACCCTCTGGCAGCCCCTCCTCCACTCACCACTGCTGGGGTTTCAAGGACAAGGATCTGCGTAGTTATGTTACATGCAAGTGCTGTGAATACATCTCCCAACCACAATGGGGATCAATGACAGTCAGGGCAGTGTGGAGCTTTCAGATTCTATCCCATTGCTGTTCTCTGTGGGAGGCATTAGGAGAGGGAGGAGCAGCATGGGTAGGCCATGCTATGAGGTTGCCTCCAAGATTCTGGAGTTCTGACTTGGGGGATAGCAAAGAGGTGGTTTTGGTTTGCAGTGCTGGGCTAGAAAGGGAGGGAGGTTTGAAAGTGTGGAAGGAAATCTCAGAAGGGATTTAGGTCAAAATATTTGAAACCTGCCACATTTACAGAGGCCCTTCTGGAAACTGGCCCTCATTGATGGTGCCTTTCCTCCTGCGCGCATCATTAGTGGCATGGTGGTACAGACAGAGTCACACTGATCCATCTCTAGCGAGAGAGCTAGAACGCTGATGAGTTTTCTTCCAGGGATTTCCAAAAGGGTCTCTCAGGGGTGGGAAAGCTGAGGGATCCTCTCCACAGCAGCAATCAGGGAATGTTGGCAAATGGAAAGGAAGATCCCTCCTGGAACAATGCTCAGCCAGATGAACCCAGCAGGGAATTCCCTAGGGGACATCTGCAACCAGTACAATTTCCTCTTCCCCATGACCCTCCCCCAATTACCACTGACTTCCAGGACCAGAGAGCTGCCCTACTGTTTCTCTTTATCTTTCCAGCATCTTCATTGTGAAAGAATATGACTGTCAAACTCGGTGCCTCCATGTCTACATATGCTGATATTTTCTGTTTCAGCTTTTCTAAACTGCATGGAAATAAAAATATTTTAAGAGTTTTTTTCTCAATAGAAAAGGAATTTTACTTATTAGAAAAATAACAATGGACCTTCAAATGCCATCCAGGTCATGATGCCAAGGTCACCATATCCTGACCTGGAAACCCAAATCTCAGTGAAGAGCTCCCCATAGCAGCAAGTCGTTGGTGACACGACCAGGAAGGGAATGCCAGAGTGGTCCCATTCCAGCAGGAAGGACCACTCTGAGTCTGGCTACACTGCACTCTTGATTCCCCCTCTGACCTGCACCCTCTTCTTGAATTGAGTGTGGGCACTGCTAAGGCCTCAACTCCCCCCAGCACCCACCACTTGGATCTTCCTTGACCAACAATCCCACTTAGAGTAGACTCGTGATGACCAGAAAAACATCCATGAGTTGGGCACACATCTAATTTGGTCCCCCTCCACCATGCCTCCTCCACACTAATCCTTCAACACCAGGGGAGAGTGTTGTACTTTCATTTGTGTTTAAAGGAAAAGCAAGTTAAACGGGCCACAAACATGAGAGATACATTAACAATAAAGTTTATTACAGGTGGGGAGAGAGGGAGAGTGAGGGAGAGTTGAGAAGAAACAAAGAAGGTAAGAGGAAGAGCAGAGAGCAGATAGGTAGAGGAAGACAAGAAACCAAGAGAGTTAAGAGTGAGAGACAGAGAACAGAAGTGGGGAATTCTGTCGTTTAAAGGTGTACTTTACATATACCTCCAGACGTATAACATATGGGAGCCTGGGCTGACCAGAGTTCTGCCTGAGTGAATTCTACCAGGTGACCTTAGCAGGCTAGCATTATCCCAGAACCTTTCATTCCCACCTTTACTTTTTATTAAAATGGTGGGGTGTTAGTTGTGACATGTTTAGGGAATAGGGGCATCAAGTTCTCAAGAATACTTAACCTGGGGGCACTGATGACTTTTTGGGGACCTGAGAAACCTGGGGTGCTGCCATGTCTTTTGGTAGCTGGTATCTCCATCACAGTCCAGTCTGTATGGAACTCACTGGTGCCTGTTACAACTGGCGAGATGTCAGCAGCATAGAAGACCAGGTTAAGTTAATGAAAAATGTTCCTTAAGTCCTGTTGTTGGCAGGGATGAATGTAAGATGAGGGAGGGGTTCCTGCGGGGTCCCAAGATGAGGGAAGAGAGTCTGGAACCAAGGAGAGGTTGAATACTAATTACTTGAAGTGAATCTGTAATGTTTGGATGTGTACAATTCAGCTCCCTTGAACTTACACGAATCTTTGGTTTTGTGAAAAACTTAAATTTAAGATCCATTAGCAGCCTATTTATGTTAGAAGTTACTTTGCAGAAATCATAAATGTTTTGAAACTGACAAATATCTTTAGGACAATGAAAAGCACCTTAATTTTAAACTCCAGGCATTGTTTATTGGTATATTCTGTTTAGTACTCTGTCCAAGTTGGATCACTGGCATATTAGAACTTTATTTTTTAGTGTTACAACTATGAACAATATCAGAATGAAAGAAAGCAAACTGGACCATGTTTCATTCTTTGGAATCTAATGTAAACCTTAAAATACTTGTTCCTGAAATATGTTCTGTTTTAAGCATGCAAAGTTACTGGTTGTCAAATACATCAGAGTTCTTGAGAAGGATAAAATTTTACCTAAGTCAATGATGAGAGATTGAGAGAGACTCACTGGCTGCCCCCATGGACACCCACCAAGATCCTCTGTGGATGTTAAGGGCAGCAGCATTAAGAACATCTGCCTCTTGCCGATATCATGGGATCTGTGGATCAGAGAACAACTTTAGGAAGGCTCACCTTCATTTGACCGAAGCAGAATAGGGAAATAATTTTCTGCTTTCCTCGTGTCCATGGTGAAAAGAGTCCATTGCAGCAATTGAGGTGAATGGCAGGGTTGTTGTGGAGTTTCTTCACTGCCCACCATTATTCTTAGAGGAAAAGGGTGGGGCAGCAGGTAGCCTTTCCCTGTGATGGAAAGCTTTTTATTAAAACATTTTAAATGCCAATAATTCTAGATCTCTGAACCTTGGAAGGCTGTCTGTATATTTTGTATATTTCTGCAGACAAAATTTGCCTTAATTGCCCTGCTTTAAGCTCATAAGTGACTACAAATTAGTTTCAGATCTGTCTGGGAAGCTGGATGCCAGATGAGAGAGACTGTGTAGGAATGTATCACTCAGGGCCCTCCAGCTTGATTGTCACCAGTTCTAACTCATTTGGTTAGTGTGATACTTTTAAAAGACAAAAAATTAGAGAAAATCCCCTTTGGTAATAGAAGATTTACCTGCGGAAACAGTTTGGTGGATGGACTGGGTGGTATAAATATTTTCATAATTTGAAATAGACATTTATGACTTTAAATGTTTTTCATTATTGAAGATACATCCCAGTTAAATTTTAATCACATATAGACTTAGCTCAAATTTTTAAACAGTAGCTTCATGTAGAAATAAAAGCTAAAAAGTAAAACAACTAATGTATCAAAGTGTTTGAGTGAAACACCAAGAATTCTTAAACCTTCACAAAAATGTTCAAGAAACTTAGGGTTGTCTCCATTTAGGGAACTTTAGAATATGGGACATAACTAAGTGGACAGCAATCAACTAGAATAGTATGATAATGCATTTACTTACATGTGTAGTGAACAGAAGCCACGGAATGTTACTGTTGAGTAGTAGAAGTGAAAATAGTTAAAGCCAGAGAGAAACTTGTGCCTTCTTCCTAAGTCCAGGAGGATATATTGTGAGGTAATGATTGTGTGTGGTTGTTTTAGAATTTGAAGATATAATCGATTGTGACAGGCAGATGATAAGTAATTCCTGGCAAATATGACAGAAATGTCTCTGCCCATATCATGGACCCAAGAAACAGGGAGAAAATGTGATCCAATTTTGCAATTGGGATTTTAATATCCTAAAGTATGTGCCATTGTACTACTACTTTTTTGTCCCCATACAATGGAATTTGTTCTGCAAATGATCCTATGACAAAAAGTTTAGGCATTTACAAGCAACAGGAACAGTTCAGCAACATGAGTGACCTAATCACACTAAATGTCACTGGTGAAGGGCCTGCTCCAAATCTTGTTTTAGGAGAGTTTTTTTGGTGTTTTGGTTATTAGTTTCTTCAATATATATATATATATATATATATTATATATATATATATATATAGAAATCAGCCCTTGGCTAGATGTGGGTTTGGTGAAGTTTTTTCCCATTCTGTGATCTGGTGTTTTCTCTTATTGACTATGACTTTTGCCTTACTGTAGCATATCCGTTTCAGGTGGCCCCAATACTGAATTGGTAATATGAGTGTCTGTGCTATTGTTATGTTCAGGAAGTGGACTGATGTACATATTCTTTCAGTGCTACCTCCTAATTACTTTGCTAAGAGGTTCAGTGTGGCTGGATTTATATTGAAGTCTTTGAACCATTTGGACTTTAGATTGCTCAGTAGAGGAGGCTAAAATGTCTAAAAAACACTTAAGAAATGGCTAATGATCCATAGCCATCAGTTAAATGTAAATCATAAAAACTCTGAGATATCATTTTACACTTTCCAGATTGGCTATATTAAAAAACCCATGAACAGGTTTTGCTGGAGAAGATGTGGAGAAGGGGAAAGCTTCTCTGTTGCTTCTGGGAGTGAAAATTTGTACAAACATTTTGGCTGTCAGAATGGAAGTTTCATTGAAAATTGGATATCAGTGTATATCACTATCTAGCTAATCCACTCTTTGGCATGTACCCAAAGGATGTACATTCATACAACTTCCACATTTATAGAGCTTTTTTCAAAACAGCACTATTTGTAATAGCAAAAACCTGGAAGCAACCAAGAAGTCTCTCGGCTAAAGAATGGATAAAGAAACTGGAGTACTATTCATTGGAAAAATAAACAATGAAATAAATGGATGGATCTAGAAGAAACCATCCCGAGAGAGGAAACCCATACACAGAAAGACAAACATGTTATCTACTCAGTAATGTATGACTATTCAACAGAGAAAATGACAACTAGTATAAAATGCATGATTCCAGAGAAGATAGGAACATACAGGAGCCTAAGTGAGACATACATGCTTCCTCAGAGGAAGGGAAAGGCACAAGATATCATGAATATTTGGGAAAATGTTAGGTAGGTGAAAGAGGAGGGGAGGAAAGGAGGGAATAGGAGAACCTGAGAGATCAGGCAGATTGATTGGGGTAATAAAAGATGAGATCTAGAAATCTGATACTTTCTTAGAGGCATGAATGTAGGTTTAAAGAGAAATATGACACTAGGCAAATATCCAATAATCCACAAGGATAATCCCAACTATCAATCTAAGCAATAGTGGAGAGGCTAACTTAAATGCACTTCCCTTACAATGTGATACCATCACATAGAGCCATCAACTATTAGCTGATTGAAGCAGAAGAATACACGCAATGTTAAAGAATGACCTGAACTCCAGGAAGATAGTGTCAGAAAGGGAAGAATGATGAGCAAATGGGTCAATACCAGGCTGGAGAAATCCAGAGGAAGAGAGCTGACCTGACCAACTTGGAGCTCACACACCCCATTCTGACAAATGGGGAAACATCATAGTACCATAACTTTTCTCATGTCCATTTCATTGATATTTTTTCCATTGGAAAAGTATTTCACAAACTTTTATTATGAGGTACTAAGTGTCTTTAATGTTTAGCTTCGTTTCGTATTTGCAGAATTAAGAGAGATCCTCTTTTCATACACAATCTATTACCCTGTGTCTTTTTATAAGTATATTATGTCCAGTGATAATAAATGATATTAATGACCTCTGATTGTTATTTCTTTTATTTTTTTATCAATTTATTTTTATATTCCAATTCCATGCCTCCTCTCCTGCTGCTACGCACTATTACCCCCTACCTCTCATTTGCTCCTAGGAGCTGGTAAGGCCTACCATAGGAAATACCCTAAGTCTGGCTTATTATCTATTTGACACATGACGAAGGAACCAGTCTAGCCACCGTTACCACTTGTCAAGGGTTGAACAACATATCTCTTCATGTAGAATAAGCTCCAAAGGTCAGTTTATGCATTATAGGTAGAAGTTAGACCCACTGTTTTTGACCATATATTGTCTTTCAGGTAACATTGTTAACTGAATTAAGGGGGTGGAGTTCATTCCTATGTGGGTTCCTTCCTTTTTGAAACAGAGCCAGTGTTTCACACTAGCTTAGGTCAGCAGATTCTGTGGGATTCCCCATCAAGGTCTTCATTCCCTTCTTCATACAATTTCTCCTTTATCACTTTAAAATTTACTGCAGGATCTTGGCAAAATATTTATTGTTGGATATCTGAATCTGCTTCAATCTGTTTCTGAAAGAGAGATGTAGCATGTCCTGGGATTTTTATTGTAGGCTAGGAATCTTTTGCTTTATGTATTCTATATAATTATGATTGAGTACATGCTATTTTTTTGTTTCTTGGATACCTCACTCATTATGTTATTTCTTTTTTAATAATGTGCATTTGCTTACACATTTTGGATGTCCTTTTTTGTTACTCCTGAATAGTATTCCACTGGGAAAATATACCACATTTATTTATTCATTCAGCAGTTGATGGGCATTAAGTTTGTTTCCAAGATCTGGCTAGTGTAAATAATGCTGCTATGAACATAGTTGAACAAGTGAACTTGTGGTATAATTAAGCATCCTTAGCACCCTCTGCTCTTGCCCATCTCCTATCAAAAACCACATTCACCCCTATCTCCCTGAGCCTGCACCTGCTTGGAGTGGACCTGCCCAGCCAGGGAAGAGCTTCCTGAGTCTGAAAACACCTCACTCATTATTGCTGATCACCTGCCTCACCCCAACTGAGCATGACTCCTATCAAGGTGAGTGCACCCTCTGCTCTTGCTCAATTACTGACAAAAGTCCCATTCAACCGGATCTCTCTGGGAGTGTGCCTGCATGGAGTGGACCCACCTAGTCAGGGAGGATCTCCCTGAGTCTGGAAACACCTCATGCTTCATTGTGCTCTGCAGGCCTGACCCCTACCGAACCTGACACCTTCTAAGTGAGGAGACTACCAGGAGAGGCTAGACCATCCAGAGCTTCGGACATGGAAGTCATGGCCCACCGGGGCATAGAGCAAAGGATTACCAGCCTACAATCCACACCACCGGAAGAACTAAGAAATAAGGCAGAACGCATTGACCCCAGAGAAGGGGAAGGGAACAGGATCTCCTGAGCTAATTGGGAGAAAAAGGGTAGGGGATAGGAAGCCAGGAGAAAGGGGGAGAAGAGGAGGGGAGAGGAGGATATGGGGTAGCAAGAAGATTGAGGGAAATTATAGAGGAGAGCTGGATGAGAGATACCATAAGAGAAGGAGCCATTATGGGTTCGAGGAGAAATCTGGCACTAGGGAGATTTCCAGAGTTCTACAAGGATGACAACAACTGACAATCTAAGCAATAGTAGAGAGGATAACCTAAATGCCCTTCCCATATAATGAGACTGACCAGAAGCAGACACCCACTAGCTGAACATCTTAATATTCCCTTTGCCATTCTACTCAAAGCAATCAGATGAATCTTCAGGTGAGTACTGAGGATCAAGTATCTCATTTTCAATTAACATTGACCTAAGTAAACTTCTGTTTACTTCTAGTAAAAGAAAATCACCTTTGTTAAGCATACTAGAGAAATGAGAGATATGTTAGGAGATACATTAAGCCCATGACAACTAGCAAACCCTGTAGTAAGTAATCTTTCCTTCAGTCTTGGTTTTCACATTTAGCTATTTATATGGTAAAACTCTTCCAGCTAGAAATGCACTCTAATCTAGTATCTGCTAGTCTTCCCCGCTGGATCATTTAATTAAAAGTAAACTTTATGTTCATCCCAAGAAGCAAAGGTAAATGAAATGGATTTTTCATGGTTATATGCTCACTACTAAATGTCAATAACAGAAAGTAGAATCTGTAAGTCATGTAGGAATTACAGACAAAAAATAAAAAAGCCTTCTCATTTCACTACAAATCATACAAGCTCTGCATTTTAACCAAACACTTCTACATCTACTAAGTAACAATACTCTTTACTATCCTGACAAATTAGTATCCATGGACACAACACTTTTTAGATGAAATATTGAAGAACTTATAATCCAGTGGTACAAAAAGAAAAAAAATAGAATTCAACCTAATTGCATCTGGTTCCTGAATATGAAATCCTTTTGTGTACAATATATATATATATATATATATATATATATATAACAAATTTGTCTTCTATGTGAAGAAACATTGACTGTGACTCTTTGAATGCTACTCTCGCCCTCTCTTTTTATATTTTGGATATGGTGGAATGCTATGGTATAAGTAGAGGTCTGATTCTAAGACAAAGGACTGAACTTCTTTAAAACACGTAATCCTTAAATTAAGCAATCTAATGTTTTTCCAAGTTTAATACAGTGTGAAATATGGCAGCATACTTTCTTAATCCATACAAAAACACTAACACATCAAAAATTATCTCTGCAAAACATGGGGATGTTATCAAAAAATGGCCCATGTGCTGAAGTCCAACATTATAGTGGCTTATTGGCAGATGGTATTTGCTCGAGAAAATGGGAGTAGAAGGAGAAGCAGCCATTTAATCTAGTTCACAGAGATAAGAAAAAACAATTAAAAGTATCTAACAAAAATATAGGGAAATTATAATTCATGGATTTTTCCATGTTTATGGAAGTCATTAAAAACCTATTAATGCATTATTAGGACACACTAGTAAAATCTAGCAACAATCTAATTTGTGCATGTGATCTAGATTCATTTCCACAGCTTGACAAGTTTTCACAAGTATTCAGGAAATATATGTTAAAGAAAGACTTCCTGTTTCAATGAAAACAAGTATTTTTATGGAACTACAAACACATCCCTATAGTACTTTTTTGACATGGTTAAATTACACAGAATAAGGAGAAAGTAGGAAGGACAGAAATGTTAATGTAATAACATCGAACATATTGCATATTTTCATGGATAGAATCTCATTTAAACTTCTCTTAACAATATAATGATTATACAATTTATTATTAGCTGTATATTATACAGAAACATATTTCCAGTGATTAAAGACTGCAAAAGTCAGAAGAGACTAAAAGGCCACCAGGTTTCTAACCGAGGCCTCTTTGAAACTCTTACAGAACTGTAAATAATATAAAAGTTAATGGATAAAACCTTGATGAAAAATGCAATATAGTGCAGAATATTGGAACCAAATCCATACTCATATAAATCTAAAGTCAAGAAATTGATTCAATAGCCATGAAATGGAGATAAGAAGAGGAGAGACTCGAGCTATTGTTGTAGATTGGCTAAAAGTGGAAAATATTAACAAGCTATTCTGGATATAATAATGGCTATCAACCACATTACTCAGCAACTTGCTCCCACTCTCCTCCTAGCTCTTCTTCTTTTTCTTTTCTTTTTTTTTTTTGGTTTTTCGAAACAGGGTTTCTCTGTGTAGCTTTGGAGCCTATCCTGGTACTTGCTCTGGAGACCAGGCTGGCCTGGAACTCACAGAAATCTGCCTGCCTCTGCTTCCCGAGTGCTGGGATTAAAGGTGTGCACCACCAAGGCCTGGCTACCTCCTATCCCTTATGAGCAAGAGAAACAACAATAAAAGTCAACAGAATGCATTGACTCTGAGCCCTATCCAAGGCTGAACCTGGACAAATGCCTACAGAAGGAAATAGTTATACAGTGTTCAACTCAATGAATCATAAGAAAAGGCCAAAGCAGAAAGAGAAATTCAGCTTTGAACAAAGGGACAAAATCAAAGTCACTGAAGGGAGTGATGATAGGGGTTAAAACAAAACCTATTTCACATACTGGCTACTGAAAAAAAGGAGTTTAAGTATATGACTGTCCAACTAGACATTTGACATTTGATTCATCTCACAATCCTGGTAATCAAATACAGGATCTTACACATGCTAAGCAAGTTCTCTGCCACTGTTCTCTATTCCTTGCCATTATACTAATTATATTAGCCAAGTTTTTTTTAGAAAATATTTTGTTATAATACTCTAGCAAGTACAGCAATTGAATAACCCAGGTAAACAGATGCTTCTTCTTAGGGACAAAAGTGATGCAGAAAGGCAATATAATATGCTGTGTGCTTGAGAGAGATGACAGTATCAGTGTCCGAGTATACTGGAGACTTTCATCTAGCCTTTTATCCAGATACAGAAAGTAAGACACAGAAGGCTTCCATTATGCCATTTTTCCCATTAAATGATTGTTTTCAAAAACAGAATGTTGGAAGAAAGACAGCTTCTGCTGTGAAGAACCATGGAAAAGACTGAATTTAAAGACAAATTCAAAGATTCCTAATTCAAGTCTAGATTCAAAAAATCAGAACTCCCAGAGCCAAGTCATCAGACTATAAGCCTGCCAAGAGAAGCATTCTTTAAGATGTAATGCACATAACAAAGGAAAAAAAGATTAAATCTTCAACACAAAAAAATCACAAAAGGGAGAAAACCCAGATTTTCAATTCATGTGGTCTAGTCCTAAATGGAAAACCAAGAACAGAGAAGTTATCCTAATTGTGCTAATATCATCTTGCTTCTACTAATAAGTATATTTTTATGATTTAAATTAAGCATAAGATTTTTAGACAGCTACACAATAATTTTCTTAGTCCTAAACAATGCAGTGAAAATACTGGTAAACAGAAGGAAGAATCAAATATTAGGACTGAAAACAAAAAGCACATATTTCCAAATTTCTACAAGCTGGGGTAAAGAAGGTTCTGATTATATGCCATCATATTAGCTTAGGTCAGGTGTGGTTAAGCTAAATTCAACTCCAAATTACTCCCAGCAGAGAGGAGAATGTTTGCTAAGGAGGAATATGCTCGTGTTAAACTGCATACTGTTTGCTTCTTCTGACAAAAAAAATGTGTATTATGAAACAAGTATGGCAACTCCTGTAGGTTGTTTGCTTTTCCAGAAAATATTGTAGCAAATGCCAGCTTTTGTTATCAGTTTTTTTAATTGCATCAAATTGGTTAATTCTAGATGTCTTGCAATTCAAGATGTTTCTAGTTTCTGACATAACATAAATTGTGAAAAGTCAAAACATTGTTGACCCTGACCCAACAACAATAACATGGTGTAGTTTATTCAAATACAAGAACTAGGCAAAAGAATTAAATTTCAGATCTTTTGTTTTGGAGCCAAGTGTTATTTTCTACAACATCAAAAACAGCAAATACTTTCCGGGGATACTGATAATTGTTTTCATCACGTGCATCGAGTATTCCAGCAATGGAGATTCCAACTTTACTTGACAACTACAGAACTGATTATAAAGCACTCTGCCTGCATACAACCTACATAATTTGACTTGCTTTAGCAGGAATACCAATTGAGCTGCACAGTCATGCACTACAAAAGACATCTGCTAAATTGTATGCCACCGACTTTTAGCTGGTCCCTTCCTATTGGGACACTTGGAGACAAAATAGTAATCTCAATTTTTATTAAGTATTCTTTATAATGTTCACAAAATGACAGAATCATCTAACAATACATTTCTCAGAACACATCCTTCTAGAATTATATACCGATCTTGTGATAAAATTCTTGAGAAAAAGCAACTTAAAATATTTAGAACCATGTTTCAGTGGCCTTGGGCTATGATGGTTCGTGGATGGTTGCTTACTGTACGGTAATGAGGCAGCATATAAGGGCAGACATATGGGGCAAAGTAAAACAGTTCATTTTGTGGCAACTAGGAAATACAGATAAAAAGAGGAGGGGCCAGGGACCCAATACCTCCTTAGAGACTGTGTCCTCTCTGACTTGATGATCTTACTTCCATGTGCTAGAGGCTTCATCCAAAGCACCTTCATCTGAGGATTAAGAGTTTAATTCAATACTTTGAAAGATATGTAAAATCCCAGTCATTACCATGTCCTGAAACTCTAGTTAGTGTGAGTTTCCTAGCAGGATATTTCTAGTACTCCTTCACTGAGGATTCAGAAAATGATTGTGTCTTAGGTAATTTAGGAATAGATACTCTACGAGTTAAACCTAGGTATTGGGACTAGCACTCTTGAAGAGTCTTACCCCTTTCTCCATTCTGTTTCATTGAGTGACATATGGGTTTCAGAAAACAAAGTAGTGAGGAGGTGCTCAGCATAAAAGCCCAAAATTTCCTATTAAAGCCTTCAAATAAGTGTGTTTCTCAGTGGAAAATTTATTAGAGAAAAAAAACATGGGGCCTGGCTTTCTAAGACCTAACTTTTGGTTTCTCACTTAAGAAGAATCAATGGGTGTCCTGGTGACTAAAACATAGCAAAACCATTTTATTCATCTGTGTGAGTAAATGTCCCATAGAAAGAATAGCTACATATTAAAGTTTAGTAATGCACAACACCTACTTGAAAGATATTATTTTGCTGAGAGAAAAATTTTCCCATAGGTCTTGGCCCAGGACAAGGAAGTTGGCCCCAAACCGAGGGCAGACAAATAATCCTTTTTGGGTCACACCTGGCCAACTGACAATCGGGGACTTTTTAGGGTATATTCTGTGGTTTTTCCTTGGTAGAAAAGCAGGTCACACCTTGGTGACCACTCTAACATGAGATCATACTTTGTAATCAATCATTTTGTGGCCCTTGCTTGTATGCTGATCTGTGTTTTTTTCCTATATAAGGAGCTTGCAACCCTTGCTGGGCTGTTCAGCTTTCTCAGTATTGCTGACACCCGGATGCACATTTGTTTAATAAACTCTCTTGTTTTTGGCAGCTCTTGGTCTGGTTTCTGAGTCTCAGGGCCTCCTCGGGATCCTGATGCCCTTAGGGGTCTGGAGTCTTTCATTTGGTGAACCAACCAGGAGGTCAGGACTTGAGGAGACCCCAGACTCATTACCACAACCGAGAGGAGGTATGTCTGATGGGCACATTTATGTTCATGTTCTATGTTTGTTGTCCTTCTGGAAGACCTGTATAGTCTATGCAGGCTTTGTAGAAACTCATGAGTTAGACTATTGTTCCCCTCTGAGTCCAGCCCTGGAGGCTGTTCCATGCTTAGTTTGGATGGGGAAGGGTAAGCAGGCAATCTTAGTCCCAGTGAGTAGACAACGCAAGTCTTTGCTCCCATTTGAATTTGTGGTTTCAGTTTGGCAACAATCTGCAGCTGCAAAGCATTTGTTGTTTGGCCTGACTCGGTGTTTCTCTCTCTTTGTTTTTTCACCATCTGACCACTAGGGGACAACAACTATTGACCCCCTTAAGTTTGACTATAGACCACTGGGGAGACGTTCGGGACCTAGCCAACAACCAGTCCCTGGACGTCAAGAAAAAAAAAAAAAAAAAAACTGGCAAATTTCCTGCAATTCCCGAATGGCCAACATTTGATGTTGGCTAGCCTTGGGACAGTGCTTTAAATCTTGAAATTGTTTTACAGGTAAAAGAAAAAGTGTTTGATTCTAGACTCTAGGGACACCCCTACCAGGTTTGTCTAAGATGGGCATGTCTAAAAGAGCCACCCAAAAATTGCAAAAAGTAATAAAACCTTAAAGAGGGTCAAAAGAACGTCGTAAAAGTGTTAGAGAAGAATGTAATCTCTTTAATATGGGCTCTCATATCTATTTAAAATAGTAATACAAGTTAAAAATTTTGACCACTCAAGGTTAAATCTGTTTAAAAGATTTAAAAATTAATTCTATATTCTTGTTAAAAGGTTTTGTTTATATTTTCTGGTATTAGTGAAAACTTTATTATAAGCCAAAAGCCAAAACAAAAATAGTTCAAATATTTTTGCTGTCTAATGCTAACAAGAGCCAGTCATTTATCGATATAGATAAGAATTAATCTCTGAGCTCTATTCAATAAATTTGGGTTATCAGGAATGGAGATATGTTACTAATAAAGATAATATTAAAACTGTTTCATGGTTAAGTCTGTCAAATCTTAAAACTAGTAACACTGGGAGTTGACAACATAAATTTAATAGTCACCCAGATGATAATGATTTTTAAACACATCAGGGGTACTTTATTTTTGATACTCTTACAAAAAGACATTAAAAGATTTTTAATTGTTCAGATTTATTAGGTTATAAGATATTCGTGCTTCTATTGTATTGTTAATATTTGTGCTTAAATCAAAAGAGCTAATATCACAGCAGTAAGTTCCATATGTTAATAAAAATTTGAGCTGTTTATTTCTTATGGTACACTAAGACAAAGACCTAAGTTTAACAAAGGGCTTAAAATAATTGCTATGCCCATGGGACAATTCTTTAGAGTTTTAAAAACAAAACTCTTTTATAATGGTAGCCTAGGATCATCTATATGTCAGATGTTTACATTGATAACAACAAAAAATTTATAATAAAGTTACACCTGACTATATATAGTCTTTGTTTTATAAAAGAGGCCAACATGTTATAAGATGTTAAAAAAATACAAGTTGCTAGCCATTCTTATAAATTAACAAGTTGCCAGATTTACCAAGCAGATTTCTAATACTACAGAGATCTGCAGAATATGGCATTTAAAATTTTAACTAAAATGTTTATAGTATCAGACAGAGAATTCCAGACACTGACAGTGACCCAAGGTCTCTAAAGTTTATGGGACTCCATGGACTGTGACAATGCTGACCAGTGAGCATGATGCTCAGATGCTACACCTGCTGCCAGGCAGGACTGGGCTCACACTGTGGACAGGCTACAGGACACTGGAGAATTGATTGCACCCCCTTTGCCTAGACAAAATTAGGTCAGTCTTTTCCATGTCTCTCTTCCCCAGAGAAAAAAAACTCTCACTTTATGGACCTGGCAAATATTTACTTCTGCCACCAACACTATTGAGACTTGGATATAACTAACTTAGACAGTGGACTGGACACTGTCATTTTTATATAGATTCAAAAGTTACATAGTATTTATCCTTCTCAGATCTCTAATAGTATGATGATTAGATTAAGTATATCTTTGTCAGCTTGGCAATATCAGTCAGCCTTAATATAGCTCCTAAATAAGGATCTAAAAATAAAGACATATAAGTCTTCATAATATAAAAATAATTTAAAATATAAAAATACAGAGCTTAATATTTAATAAAATTTTAATAACCTGTTAGAGTGGTGGCTAAAAACAGTTCAGTCACATGCTCATGGATTTAAGATTTATTTTGGTTGCCATCTAGACATAAACATAAAGGGCTTTTCAACAGGCCTAAGGCACTCCTGTTTATATGGGCCTAAGAGTTCCAATAAGATATATAAATTTTAACTTCTGTTACCAGTTTAAACATGTCTCAAAAGATTTTCACTTCTGGCAGACGAATATCAGTTGCTGACTACAGCCTGCTCCTAAAGTCTGTGAGCCCTAGAATTGCTGTAGATGTGAACCAGTCCAGCTGATATGGACACCCCCTGTCTCTAAAACAGAGTCTGCCAACCAAGAGCTCCTGATGAATTCCGCATTCCCTTTTTTGCTTTTGACCAGCATTTAGGCCTTCTTGGGTCCCTAACTTCGTCCCAAAGTCAGCAAAAATTAGCATGGGAAAGAATACATCGCCCATTTACCCTAGTTAAAATGTTAAGTCAAAAGGAACTCCCTTACATGGGGGAATGCCAATATCTCTCACTCCCTGATGGGGACACGGAGGTGGCGGCCGGGATCAGCAGTGGAACCACAGCAGTGGTCCAGGGACCCTGCCACTATAATGAGCTGAAAACAGCCATGGATGAGGATATTAAGGCCATAAAAGTGTCCATCACTAAACTAGAAAAATCATTGGCTTCTCTATCAGAAATTGCACTCCATAATTGTAGGGGACTTGATCACTTTTTCCTTAAGGAGGGTGGACTCTGTGCTGCCCTAAAAGAGGCATGTTGTTTGTATGATAACCATTCTGGATTTATTAGAGATTCCATGGCCAAGCTCAGAGAAAGACTCAACCAGCAGTGGAAGGAACAAGAGTCCCAGCAGGGCGGGTTTGAGGGCTGGTTTAATGGATCCCCTTGGCTCACTACCCTAGTTTCCACACTCTTAGGACCACTGTTTATTCTTCTGCTGTGGCTCACTTTCAGGCCATACATTCTAAATTACTTACTCTGGTTCATTAGAGAACACTTGTCCATAACACAAGCCCTAATTCTTACCCAACAATATCAGGCTCTTAAACAACAAGAAGGACCATAGGTTTTAGGATTACAACCTCACAAAAAGAAATGGGGGAATGAAAAATTTTAGTTTGCTGAGAGAAAATGTATCCAACAGGCCTTGGCCCAGGATAAGGAATTTGGCCCCAAACTGAAGGCAGACAAACAATCCTTTTTGGGTCACACCTGGCCAACAGACATTCTGCAACTTTCTAGAGTACATTATGTGGTTTTTCCTTTGTAGAAAAGCAGGTAACACCTGGTTGATCACTCTAATATGAGATCATACGTTGTAATCAATCACTTTGTGCCCCTTGCCTGTATGCTGATCTGCAGTTTTTTCCTATATAAGGAGCTTGCACACCATGCTGGGGTGTTCAGGTTTCTCAGTATTGCTGACAACTGTATGTGCATTCGTTCAATAAACTCGCTTGCTTTTGCATCTCTTCGTCGAGGTTCTGAATCTGTGGGGCTCCTCGAATTCCTGAGGCCCTTAGGGGTCTTGGGTCTTTCATACTGAATACCAAGTACTATTTTGAATACCTTAATAATTCTCATATTATATCTTTGTATGATTTCCAAACATCCTTTAAGTACTAATTTCATTAAATGTTTTATAGATGATAAAAATGAAATCAAGAACAGTGAAAAAAAACTAACCTAAGATTCCACAGGTAACACAAGGAGAACCATAAAGCAACTTAGTCTATAGGTAAACTAATACCTCCCAGGTAATATATTTTTAGCAAAATTAAAATATTCTAATGGAGACAACTATACACAAGAGGATCAAAGTACTTGCAAAGAGTAGGCAGAAACTCTCATGTCTGATGGCTAGAAAAATAAATCTTCCTTAGAATAATTAGGCTATTTTTTCCTGTTAGTAAGAAAAATGAATTAAAGTACATTAACCAGGGGAAATTTGTCAACTCACACTCCAGAAATCGTGAGACATATAGCTCCAGATTAATTCATTCAACACCTCTATATATCAAGGAACCAAACATTCATGATATGGATTTCACCATTCGGAGGATGAAGCAGGAAATTGACACATTGAAAACCAAAAGTAACCCTCATTAGACTCCTAAACCTTCTAGTGTTTTCAATTTAGAATAGTCAATTTCATCCAGCATAATTAAGATACATAAGTTTTTTCTGGCCTCAAGTTTAATTTATGTTTTCTCTTTAAAAGACATGTATCACCAACCCTGAAGCTTTTACATATTTCCTTCATCCCCATGATACAATTTTTAAAAATCAGCACCCACATTCTGCTATGTATTTTTTGAGGGTCAGGATAAATTAATTTAAACTAATAGCCTTAACTTTTATATATCCACAGAACATATAGGTTGAAATTTAATCTCTATTCTAGAAATGTTAAAAATGGAGATATGTAAAAGATTATTGCATCATGAGAACAGAAGATTTACAACGTGATTTAATTACCTTATAAAAAAGGCTGGGGTGGCTTATCTCATCTTTCTATCATCCCAAAATGGAGCAACTAAACATTGTTTATAAAGACCAGAGATATCACTGAACACCAAATCTTTTGGCTTTTTTGATCTTTTACTTAACATTTGGAACCTTAAGAGGCAAGATTTCTGTTGTTTGAAAAATGCCAATTCTGTGGAATTTTATAGTCGTGTAAATTATATATGACTGTGTGAAAGCACACCCAATTCAATGGTTTAATATAAAATTGTTTTTTCATGCCCACTGTGGTTCCTTCTAGGATAATTGGTCCAGCAATTACTGGAGTATTGCTAGTTGCTTTGGTAGAAGATAAATATAACATGACTAATATAAAAGGAAATCTTAAAGCCGATATACCCAGCCTGCCTCTCAGATATTACATGTGTCTCAGGATATTTACAAATACAGTGCAACACATTCGTGGATGATATCATACTGCAATGTCAAAAGATTGGAACCTCTATCTTAAAGCTTCTCTCTGTGAACTATAAATTTCATAGACCCAAATGATACAACAATGTCTAAGCACATTTTTGTTGAAAACAATAATTATCTTAATAGCGGAAGCGAGCAAATAATGGCGAATAGTCTGCCACAGCCAGTTGCCCTCTATTTTTCTATCATTTTCTCCATTGTTTCTATATTATTAAGATAATGTATAGATTACTGATATTAAACTTTTGGCTCATGCTTTCTCCAATTTTGCCTATTGCCTTACAATTTTATTTATGACAAGTTATAGTAACTCTTTTCCATGTAAAAATTAAAATTTAATATAAACAATGTCATTACTTTTTTTCCTTTTGCCTTTATTGCTTCTGATTTTAAGTTATTCCTTGGCGAAAAAGATATGATGTAAGGATTCTTAATTTCATCTTTCCTATTATTTTATAAGTTTATGGCTTTGAATATTCAAATGAAGCTTTCATCACTATATATGGTGTTATGTAAGGCTCAAATATAACCTATGTATCCGAGTAAGTCATTTGAAGAGACAGTATATCATTTCTACTATATGAAGAAATATCCCCTAAGCCAATGTAGATGATAAAGAGATAGCAGAAAGGTAGGATACAGATGGCTAGGTGCTTCCAAATTAGCATGCATTACTTTTATGAGCTCTCAAGCAGCTACTTTTCTTAATGTATACTCATTTCAAGCACAGAAGTGAGAAATAGTTGTCCTTTTGTATAGGTCTTTCACTGTGCCGATTTAAGGTTTATCCAAGCCTGACAGTGGTTGCATATGCCTTTAACGCCAAAACTCAGGAAGCAGAGGCAGGCAGATGTCTGTGAGTTCAAGGCCAGCCTGGTCTTCAGAGCACATGCCAGGACAGGCTCCAAAGCTATACAGAGAAACCTTGCTTCAAAAAAAAAAAACAAAACAAAAAAAGAAAAAGAGTTATCAAATGATTCTCTTTGTTTGTTAATAACATGGCTTTTATTTTTGTCTTTTATAAATGAGTCAAAATATCTAATGTTTTAAAAAAGTTGTCATTTTTATTTTCTATATTAAAGTTAGAGAAATGCTGTATTAAAATATATACAGCATTTTGTTTTATTCCCAGGATTAATTTATTCTCAGATATTTCACTTGGTATATTTGAATCCCAAATGTGAATATTCTCTCAATTATGTCTGCCACTCATTTTCTATCATCAATTCCTTCCATAAAATACCCACATATATGCTTAAATACCAAAAAATGAACAATGGACAATTCAAAAGTAAAAATACTCCAAAGAGTCTTCTAATCTATTAGGGTTATAATTTCAAACTTACTTTGCCATTCAACTAAACAAAGTACCCATAACTTAATATAATAAAGGAAAAGAATGTGATTAGCCTGCACTTCTTTGAAAAGTAGAGCAGAGGGAATAACAATGGACATATAAGTTGAGAACCCCAAAAACTATGGTGGAGGACTGGGGAAATCCAAACAGCAAAGGTAAAAATGTCAATCAAGGGGTTATTGTTATTTTTTTTCAGGAGTAGACTACAGAATTCAAAGTGAATTATACTAGGTATGCAGCCACTCTGCTTCTGAACTCCTAATTCACTTACATTTCAAATGCTGGGATTGTTGGGGTGTGTCCTCAAATCTGCCTTCTAACTAGATTTTTAAAAAAGTTAAGTCATAGCCATGGAAAACTACTTAATCCTTTGTGGGAAAAAATTCTTTTAAGAAGGTACGAAAGATTTATCACAGAATCACCCACTTGACTAAGGATGTGTCAGAATTGGTGACGTGCTTCCCTAGCATGTATGAAACATCTGGTTTTATCCCCAGCATCACAGTAAAAAGAAGTATTATGTGAGTGAAAAAACTGTGACAATAGCAGCTAGTCTGTCTAATGGACCATTTCCTCCAATGGCCAGAGGTTTCCTCTGCTGAATAGTAATTCAAACTGACAGCTTTGCATTTAAGTTTTCCCAAATTTCAAAAAGGAAAAATGAAAACACCCAGTTAAATTTGAATATACACAAAACACAAATTTAATTAGCATAAGTGTATACTATACACTATTTTGGTGCAATATGTTCAAATGAATATCTTATATGAAATACAAATTTACAGGGCAACAAGTCACTTGTCGGAAAGTAGAGGTATATGTTGCAGTTGAAATGAGGTGCCCTAAGGCCTTTAGCTGATTGCCACAGCAACAACTAAAATTGAAAAGGTGGGCAAAGAAATAGTAGAGCAATACAAAAATGGTATCTGTAACATTTAAAAGAGATCCAAAACACAATTACACTAAATATTAAGCAACTGAAAAAAAGTCTTCCACAGGTTATGGGGTGTGTCCTCAAATCTGCTGATTTCCATGCTCATTCTAGGTCAACAGTTATGCTAAGATTTGGGAGAAGTTGAAAGAAACACAGGATTTTCTAAGATGACACAGAATCAGGAAGACAGTAAGGAGAATGAGGAGGGATATCTTCCCTATGTGCCAACTGAGATCAGGTACTATGCCTGATTCATCTTTGTATTTCACAATAATTAGATTATGACTGTGACAGAGGAAGTCCAGTAAATATTTACTGCCTAATCATATAAATAGATGAATGGATGAAAAGATAAGCAAAAGATAAATATATTAATTAAAGGATAACTAATAAAATTTGTACTGACAACTCAAATTGAATCACTTCAGACATTTGTATGAAGACAATTATAAAACAGTTAAATAATACAGTCTTTTTTTGAGACAGGATTTCTCTGTGTACCTTTGTAGCCTATCCTGGCACTTGCTCTGGAGACCAGGCTGGCCTCAAACTCAATCTGCCTGCCTCTGCGTCCTGACTGCTGGAATTAAAGGTGTGTGCCACCAAAGCCCAGTGAAATAACATAGTCTGAAATAAGGCCTTTTAACCGGAGGCTTTGTAATGCTGGTATTTGTAAAATATTCTCCAAGTCAAGGCACTTTTACTGGTTAATCACTGATAATTATAATAAAATTTATTCTTAACTCCAGAAATTTCGTGGTGAATTATATGTCACCAGTGATAATCAGGAATATCTTTTAGAATAGTGAGTCATATGTTACTCATAGTATTGATATATCTTACAAATTTATTCACATACAAGGTGCCAAAATTTCAAGAAAACTGATCACACAGAGGCCTAGTCTATAACAGAAATTCACAAGCGCTAGTTTGTAAGTATTAGATGGAAAAGAAGATTTTTCTTTTGCCAATTGATGTGCACTTTTTAGACACTGCTACTAGAAATACGTCATATTACTTGCTATTAAGGGTTCACATTTTGTCCTTCACTACAGAGAGCCCACAGCGAATGAGTCACTGATAACCAAAGCAGTATGATAATCAAGAAACAAACGTAGGACCTAGAACAGGAATCCTTGCAGAGGAAATCACGATCTTAAGAGAATTTTGAAGATTTCAATTCAATTAGATACATCATATTTTAGATAAAAGATCTAGATGTCTTAGGTTATTAGGAAAGGTTTTCATTTATTTTCATAGTTCTCCCATAAAAGAGTTCTAAATATTTGGTTAAGAAAAATATAAAATACCTTTTTTGGGACTGAACATCCTCACAGCAATTTTCATTAGTTTTTCCTACTTTCGTACACTCCCATGAGTATTATTTAGTAGATGGTTCCCTATAATAATATGACATTTGAACTCTGATATTGCACATGGTGTACACCATTAATTCAAGCAAATAAAAGGTTAAGAAAAGGTTGAAAATATCAAAAAGGATTTCTGGGGAGTGGAAGCAACTGTTGCTTCTGTTGTTTCAGAAGGCTTCCATGTTAAACAAAAAGCAATTTTCAGGAGATTTTCCCTGGGTGCTTCTTCATTGAATACAACAACAGGAAAGCTATGGCCTAGAGACTAAGACCTAATCCTGGCTTGTAAATGAGAACCTGCCTGAAAGTCAGTGTTTCAAATATCCAGATACTCACTCCTGCTTCATGGAACTCAAGGAGCTTTCTGATTTTTTTGTTGAAAAGGAAATGAGAGATTTTTATAATGTGCTTCATAAGAAATGTGACTAGGAAAGTAGAGGACCTTTCTGGGCCAGGAAGGAGGAAATTGTACACTATTTCTAAATTTTATTTTAATATAGTTTATTCTATAATTTAAAACTTTCTACTTCATAGGATTTGTGAAAAAAATTAAAAAAAAAACAGTAATGAGAAGAACCTAACAGATAATTTATGCATAGATCACTTCCTTGTGGTTTTTGACATTTAGTGTGTATATAAGTATATTTTAATGAATTTACTATTAAAAATGAGTAAAACCTATGATGATTGTTTGACTTTCTGGCAGGTTTTAAAGTTCTTAGTTGTTTTTGTGTATTGAAAGTGCTTCTGTAGCTTGTCCAGTTCATAGTATGAGCAATTTCCATTGCAATTATTTTGCTCATGTTATGAGCTAAACTATAGTGCAAATAATAATGCAGCCCCCTTCAAATGTTTTTCTCTAGGGAGAATTGAGTGGAGGTCTCTGGTCCATTACTCTTTCAAGGTCAGTCCTATCATACTCTAATTAATGGCAGCTCATTGATGACCACAGTATGGGAACAGTTTAGTTTCCTTTGCATCAACTTCCATGATAATTTGAAGTGGCAAAAATAACAAGAGAGCATTGCATCAAGGACACAGACTCTATGGAATCCTGAAAATCAAACCCACTATATTTTACTTCACTCAGTATCTTCACTTAGATAAATAGGGCTTATGGCTATGCAGAACAAAGCATGGTACAATAGTTTTGCACACAGTCCAAACTCAGTGATTGATACTGATTTGTATTACTGCGTTCATTGCAAGTTTTAAGACCAATGGGGCAAATTATGAAAGAAAAGAGGATTTAAAGAAAAACAGGAAGTTTTAGAGGGCAATTGTATGCATCAGAAGAAATAAATGAGAATTCTGTACAAAAAACACAGTACATGGGGAGTATGGATTGAGAGGTGTGAAAAATATGACAGAAACACTAAAATGAGATTTAGGAGGATTTAGTGTGGAAGAAAAGAGATAGGGGAGTGAGATAAGCAGGGACTAATCTTAAAAGACACATTAAAACGCTTCTGTAGTTGTGCATCAAATGATACTATCAACATATATATATATATATATATATATATATATATATATATATATATATATCAGGAGAAAAGCATAAATCCTGTGTCATTTCAGTGTTAATATAATATCTTGTAATAGAAAATTTTCTATAATTCAATAACAAAAACCTAATTAAAAATTGACAAAGGTCTTAAACACACACTTTGCTACAACAGCTACACATTTTTTTTATTTTTATTTAATGTTAAAAAAATAATTTCACATGTCAATCACTTCTCCCTCCCCCGTCCCCCAGCCCGTCACGAAAACCTCCCCCCTCTGCTCCCCATAGATGGTAGGGCCCTCCATGGGGGCTCTCCAAATTCCACAACATCATCCTGGGCCGGGTTTAGGCCCTACTCCATGTGTCCAGGCCAATAGAGCATCCCTTCAGGTGGGATGGGCTCTCAAAGTCCCTTCTCTCACCAGGGAAATATACTGATCCACTACCAGAGGCCCAATAGGGTGCTGAGGCCTCCTCATTGACATCCACTTTCAGGGGTCTGGATCAGTACCGTGATGGCCTCCCAGACAGCAAACTAGGGGCCATGTGCTCCCCCTTGTTCAGGCCAGCTGTTTCTGTGGGATTCACAAGCCTGGTCCCGACGCTCTTGATCTTCATTTCTCCCTCTCTGCAACTGGGTTCCAGAGTTCAGTTCAGTGTATATCTGTGGATGTCTGCCTCTGTTTCCATCAGCCATTGGATGGGGTCTCTAGGATGGCATATAAAGTAGCCATCAATCTCTTCCCTTAGGGGTAGGGCATTTAGGTTATCCTCTCCACCATTGCCTAGATTGTCACTTGGTGTCTTCCTTGTAGATCTCCCTAGTGCCAGATCTCTATTCAGACCTATAATGGCTCCCTCTGTTATGATATCTCTCATCCTGCTCTCCTCTATTCTTTCCCCAACTCAACCTTTCTGATCCTCCATTTCCTCATGTCCCCTCCTCTTTTCCTTCTCCTCACATTCTGCCAGCTCCCTCTCCCCTACCCTTATGCTCCAAATTATCTTAGGAAATCCTGGCATTTCCCATTCTCTGGGGACCATGCACTGCTCTCTTAGAGTCCTTTTTGTTTCCTAGTTCCTTTGGTGAAGAGGATTGTAGGCTGGTAATCCTTTGTTCTATGTCTAAAATTCATATATGAGTTTGTACATGCCATGTTTGTCCATCCATTTGCCTGCGAATTTCAAGATTCTGTTGCTTTTTTCTGCTGAGTAGTACTCCATTGTATAAATGTACCACATTTTCTCTATCCATTCTTCAGTTGAGGGGCATCTAGGTTGCTTCCAGGTTCTGGCAATAATGAACAACGCTGCTATGAACATGGCTGAACATATGCCCTTGTTGTATGAACATGCATTATTTGGGTGTATACCCAAGGGAGGAATTGTATGTAGACGGGTTCCCATTTTCCTGAGCAAATGCCATTCTGATATCCAGAGTGTTCTTACAAGTTTGCACTCCCACCAGCAATGGAGGAGTGTTCCTTTTTCTCCACATCATCTCCAGCATAGATCGTCACTGTTTTTTTTTTTTTTTCCATTCTGGCAGGTGTAAGATGGTATCTCAGAATTGTTTTGAGTTGCATTTCTCTGATGACCAAGGATTTTGAGCACTTTCTTAAATATCTTTCAGCCATTTTAGATTCTTCTGTTAAGATTTCTCTATTTAGTTCTGTGCCCCACCTTTTAATTTCATTGTTTGTTGTTTTGGTGGCTAGCTTCTTGAGTTCATTGTATACTTTGTAGATCAGCCCTCTGTCAGATGTGGGGTTGGTGAAGATCTTTTCCCATTCTGGGGGCTGTTTTTTGTCTTACTTACTGTGTCCTTTGCCTTACAGAAGATTCTCAGTTTCAGGAGGTCCCATTTATTAATTGTAGATCTCAATGTCTGTGCTACTGGTGTTATTTATGTTCAGGAAGGGGCCTCCTGTACCAATATGTTCAAGGGTATCTCCCACTTTCTCTTCTAGAAGGTTCAGTGTGGCTGGACTTATGTTGAGATCTTTGATCCATTTGGTCTTAAATTTTGTGCATGATGACAGATATGGATCTATCTGCAGTCCTCTGCATGTCTGAATCCAGTTGTGCCAGCACCATTTGTTGAAGATGATATCTTTTTTTCCATTGTATAGATTTAGCATCTTTGTAGAAAATCAGGTTTTCATAGGTGTGTGGGTTAATATCAGGATTTTCAGTTTGATTCCATTGGTCTGTCTGTCTATTTTTGTGCCATTACCAAGCTGTTTTCAGAACTATGGCTCTATAATAGAGCTTGAAGTAAGGGATGGGTGATGCCTCCAGAAGTTCCTTTATCGTACAGGGTGATTTTGGCTATCCTGGGTTTTTTGTTTTTCCATATAAAGGTGAGTATTGTTCTTTCAAGGTCTGTGAAGAACTGTGTTGGGATTTTGATAGGGATTGCATTGAAACTATAGATTGCTTTTGGCAAGATTGCCATTTTTACTATGTTGATCCTACCTATCCAAGAGCATGGGAGATCTTTCCATTTTCTGGTATCTTCTTTAATTTCTTTCTTTAAAGACTCAAAGTTCTTGCTGTACAGGTCTTTCACTGTTTTGGTTAGTGTTACCCCAAGATATTTTATGTTGTTTGTGGATATTGTGAAGGGTGATGTTTCTCTGATTTCTTTCTCATTCTGTTTATCATCTGTATATAGTAGGGATACTGATTTTTTGAGTTAATTTTGTATACTCGTACTTTGCTGAAGGTGTTTATCAGAATCCTCTGTTGAAAAATCTGTTTAGTTCTGCACCCCACTTTTTAATTTCATTGTATGGTGTTTTGGTGGCTAGCTTCTTGAGCTCCTTGTATATTTTGGAAATCAGTCCTCTGTCAGATGTGGGGCTGGTGAAGATCTTTTCCCATTCTGTGGGTGGTCGTTTTGTCTTACTGACTGTGTCCTTTGCCTTACAGAAGCTTCTCAGTTTCAGGAGGTCCCATTTATTAATTGCAGACCTCAGTGTCTGTGCTTCTGGCGTGATGTTCAGGAATCGTTCTCCTGTGCCTATTTGTTCAAGGGTTGTTCCCACTTTCTCTTCTAGAAGATTCAGTGTGGCTGGGTTTATGGAGAGATCTTTGATCCATTTGCACTTAAGTTTCGTGCATGGTGACAGGTATGGATCTATCTGCAATTTTCTGCATGTCCGAATCCAATTGTGCCAGCACCATTTGTTGAAGATGCTATCTTTTTTCCATTGTATGGATTTAGCACCTTTGTCAAAAATAAGGTGTTCGTAGGTGTGTGGGTTAATATCTGGGTCTTCAATTCGATTCCATTGGTCTATCTGTCTATTCTTGTGCCAATACCAAGCTGTTTTCAGAACTATGGCTCTATAGTAGAGCTTGAAGTCAGGGATGGTGATGCCTCCAGAAGATCTTTTATTGTAAAGAGTTGTTTTGGCTATCCTGGGTTTTTTATTTTTCCATATAAAGTTGAGTATTGTTTTTTCAATGTCTGTGAAAAACTGTGTTGGGATTTTGATGGGGATTGCATTAAATCTGTAGATTGCTTTTGGTAGGATTGCCATTTTTACTATGTTAATTCTGCCTATCCAAGAGCACGGGAGATCTTTCCACTTTCTGGTATCTTCTTTAATTTCTTTCTTTAAAGTCTCAAAGTTCTTATTGTACAGGTCTTTCACTTTTTTGGTTAGTGTTACCCCCAGATATTTAATGTTGCTTGTGGATATTGTGAAAGGTGATGTTTCCATGATTTCTTTCTCATTGAGTTTATCATCTGTATACAGTAGGGCTACAGATTTTTTGAGTTAATTTTGTATCCTGCTACCTTGCTGAAGGTGTTTATCAGCTGTAGGAGTTTCCTGGTAGAGTTTTTTGGGTCACTTATGTAGACTATCATGTCATCTGCAAATAGTGAAAGTTTGACTTCGTCCTTTCCAATTTGTATCCCTTTGATCCCCTGTTCTTGTCTTATTGCTCTAGCTAGAACTTCACGTACAATATTGAAGAGGTATGGAGAGAGTGGACATCCTTGTCTTGTACCTGATTTTAGAGGAAAAGCTTTGAGTTTCTCTCCATTTAGTTTGATGTTGGCTATTGTTTTGGTGTATATCGCGTTTATCATGTTTAGATATGTTCCTGTTATTCCTGTTCTCTCCAAGGTCTTTATCATGAAGGGATGTTGGATTTTGTCAAAGACCTTTTCAGCATCTAGTGAGAGGATCATGTGATTTTTCTTTTTCAGTTTGTTTATATAGTGGATTACATTGATGGTTTTTCATATATTGAACCATCCTTGCATCCCTGGGATGAAGCCCACTTGATTGTGGTGGTTGATTTTTCTGATATGTTCTTGGATTCGATTAGCCAATATTTTATTGAGTATTTTAGCATCAATGTTCATGAGGGATATTGGTCTGTAGTTCTCTTTCTTAGTCTTATCTTTGTGTGGCTTGGGTATCAAAGTGATTGTAGCCTCATAGAAAGAGTTTGGCAATATCCCATCTGCTTCTATTGTGCGGAACAGTTTGAGGAGTATTGGTATCAGCTCTTGTTTGAATTTCTGGTAGAATTCTGCAGTGAAGCCATCTGGTCCTGGGCTTTTTTTGGTTGGGAGGCTTTTGATGACTGCTTCTATTTCATTAGGGGTTATGGGTCGATTTAAACTGTTTATGTGATCTTGATTTAATTTTTGTAAGTGATATTTATCCAGGAAACTGTCCATTTCCTTAGATTTTCGAATTTTGTGGAGTACAGATTTTCAATGTATGACCTAAAGATTCTCTGGAATTCCACAGTGTCCATTGTTATATCCCCCTTTTCGTTTCTGATTTTGTTAATTAGTGTGCTCGTTCTCTGCCTTTTGGTTAGTTTGGCTAGAGGTTTGTCTATCTTGTTGATCTTCTCAAAGAACCATCTCTTTGTTTCATTGCTTCTTCGTAATGTTTTCCTAGTTTCTACTTCATTGATATCAGCTCTCAGGTTCATTATTTCCTGGCGTCTACTCCTCCTTGGTGAGTTTGCTTCTTTTTGCTTTACTGCGTTCAGTTGTTCTGTCAATTCTCTAATGTGACTTTTCTCTAGTTTCTTCATGTGGGCACTTAGTGCTATGAACTTCCCTCTTAGCACTGCTTTCAGAGTATCCCATAAGTTTGGGTATGTTGTGTATGCATTCTCATTAGATTCTAGGAAGTCTTTAATTTGCTTTTTTATTTCTTCCTCAACCCAGAAATGGTGCAGTTGGGTGTTATTCATTTTCCAAAAGTTTGCAGGTTTTCTGCCATTTGTATTGTTGCTGAATTCGAGCTTTAATGCATGGTGGTCTGATAAGATACAGGGGGTTATTTCAATTCTTTTGTAACTATGGAGGTTTGCTATGTTGCCTACTATGTGGTCAATTTTAGAGAAGGTGCCATGTGGTGCTGAGAAGAAGGTATATTCTTTTGAGTTTGGATGGAATGCTCTATAGATATCCGTTAACCCCATTTGGGCCATAACTTCTTTCAGGTCTTTTGTTTCTTTGTTAAGTTTTTGTCTGGTAGTCCTGTTTAGTGGCGTAAGGGGGGTGTTGAAGTCTCCTACTATAAGTGTGTGGTTTTATGTGTGATTTGAGCTTTAGTAATGTTTCTTTCACAAATGTGGGTGCCTTCGTATTTGGAGCATAGATGTTCAGGATTGAGATTTCATCTTGATGGACTTTTCCTGTGATGGTTATGAAATGCTCTTCCTCATCTCTTTTGATTGATTTTAGTTTAAAGTCCATTTTGTTAGATATTAGGATTGCTACACCTGCTTGTTTCTTGAGGCCATTTGATTGGAAAATCTTTTCCCATCCTTTTACTGTGAGGTATTGCCTGTCTTTGAAGTTGAGGTGTATTTCTTGTAAACAGCAGAAGGATGGATTCTGTCTTCATATCCATTCTGTTAGCCTATATCTTTTTATGGGTAAGTTAAGACCATTGATACTTAGGGATATTAATGTCCATTGTTCGTTGGTTCTTGTTTGGTTTGGATTTATTGTTGGTGGTGTCATTGTGTGTGGATTTTGCCCTCCTGCTTCTTTTTGTGTTTGGCAATATTAGATTATCTATTGCCTGTGTTTTTGTGCATGTAGTTATGTTCCTTGGGTTGGAGTTTTCCTTCCAGAACCTTCTGTAGTGCTGGATTTGTGGATATGTATTGTTTAAATCTGTTTTTGTCATGGAATATCTTGTTTTCTCCATCTATAATGATTGAAAGTTTTGCTGGGTACAGTAGTCTGGGTTGACATCCATGCTCCCTTAGTGCTTGTAGTGTATCTATCCAAGACCTTCTGGCTTTCATAGTTTCCATTGAGAAGTCGGGTGTGATTCTGATTGGTTTGCCTTTATATGTTACTTGGCCTTTTTCCTTTGCAGCTCTTAATATTTTTTCTTTATTCTGTAGATTTGGAGTTTTGATTATTATGTGTCGGGGGGACTTCTTTTTGTGGTCCAGTCTGTTTGGTGTCCTATAAGCTTCTTGTACTTTCATAGGCATATCTTTCTGTAGGTTGGGGAAGTTTTCTTCTATGATTTTGTTGAATATGTTTTCTGTACCTTTGAGCAGTGTTTCTTCACCTTCTTCTACACCTATTATTCTTAGGTTTGGTCTTTTCACGGTGTCCCATATTTCCTGGATATTTTGTGTTAGGGATTTGTTGGTCTTGAGGTTTTCTTTGGTTGATGAATGTATATCCTCTAGCGAGTCTTCAATAGCTGAGATTCTCTCTTCTGTCTCTTGGATTCTATTAGTTATACTCACATCTTTAGATCCTGATCATTTATCCAACCTTTCCATTTCCAGCATCGCTTCATTCTGTGTTTTCTTTAATGTGTCTAATTCAGCTTTCATGCTTTGAACTGTTTCAAGAGCTTCCTTCACTTGTTTGGTTGTTTTATCTTGGGTTTCTTTAGCTTCTTTAAGAGATTTGTTTATTTCTTGAATTTTTTGGTTTGTCTTTTCCATATCGTGTAATTTTTTGCTTGCTTTTTCTTCTATTTCTTTAAGGGATTTTCTTGTTTCCTCTTTGAAGGTCTCTATCATCTTGCTGAGATAATTTTTGAGGTCCATCTCATCTTCTTGCACTATGTTGGGGTTTTCAGGTCTTGCTGGAGTGGAGTCTGGTGGTGTCATATTGGTCTTTCTGTTGTTGAGCGAGTTCTTATTCTGTCTTCTTCCCATATCTTTCTCCAGTGAGTGCAGGTAGGATCTCTCTATCTCCTCTTGTTACTCTGTAGTGTGTGTGGGCCAGGAATTCAATGTCCGAAGCTCTAGATGGTCTTGCCTCTCCTCATAGCCTCCTCACTCTGAAGGAGTTAGGCCTCCTGGTCTGGTCTGCGATGAGTCGACGGAAAGGGAAGGATGGGTGGCCTGTACCAAGCCAGATTCAGGGAGCTCCTCCCTGCCTGGGCGTGTCTGTTTCAAGCAGGGACAAGCCTGGAGGGATCTGGATGAATGGCGCTTATGACAAGAATTGGGTAAAAGCAGGGGGTGGCTCACCTGGTCTGCGATGAGTCGACGGAAATGGAAGGAAGGGTGGCCTGTACCAAGCCAGATTCAGGGAGCTCCTCCCTGCCTGGGCATGTCTGTTTCAAGCAGGGACAAGCCTGGAGGGATCTGGGTGAATGGCACTTAGGACAAGAATTGGGTAAAAGCAGGGGGTGGCTCACCTGGTCTGCGATGAGTCGACCAATGAACACATTCTTAACATCACTCTTTATGAGAAGTGTGAAAATAAAAGCCAAACAGATGCCAGAAAATACGTAGTTCATTATGTAACAGTGCTTGGTGTCCACCCACAAAATCTGAATTTGACCCAGAGACCCACATGCTAGAAAGAGAAAACAGATTCTTGAAAGTTGTCTCCAAACCTAAACAGATACATCATAGAAGTGCCACTCACTACAAAAAGAAAGAAAAACAGATTTAAAAAAGTATTTTTAAGGGCTGGAGTTACAGATCAATGGTAGAGTGCTTCCATGTCTTGAGCAAAAGCTTGGGCTTTGATCCCCAGAACTATTAATATACATGCCACTTCATACTCATTAAGGTGAATTTTATAAAAATAAATAATGCAGCTGGCAGTGTCGGTGCATGTCTTTAGTCCTAGAAATTAGGAAGCAAAGGCAGGCAGATCTCTGTGAGTTCAGTACGAGCCTGGTCTACAACAGCTAGTTCCAGGACCACCTACAAAGTCACAGGGAAACCCTGTCTTCAAAAACCCACCACAAAAGAGAGACAGGGATGGAGGGAAGGAGGGAGTAAGAAAGAAAGAAAGAAAGGAAAAAAAGAGAGAGAAAGAGAACTAAAAAATGCAGAAAGTAAATGTTGCTGAAGCAGATAAATTAGTTTTGGAGTGTTCCTGTTACAAATGTAAAGTTGTAAAGCCATTGTGGCAAACACTAGTCATTTCTTCATAATTTAATGGAATTGCTATATGATGTAAGTGTTCTACTTCAATACAGAATTGAGTCCAATGTTTTATAACCATTTCTTCAGTCTCAAAGAATGCATTTCTCTTGATTTGTAGCAAAAAAGACATACACTACTGCTTCATCTTTTAAAAACTGAATTTTTGTTTCCAACCACTTCTACTGAATTTAGTTCCACGTCAGTTACAGTTTAACAAAAACATCAGTAGTGAAGTAGTACAATGCACAAAATAGATGAAAGAGGATCTGTGACATCTTTAGAATCCTGATGAATCTCAATGACCCATTGTGAATGAAAACATGAATCTATGAGATTTATAGATACGTATCTTTGTGTTTCTAAAGGAGGTATTTTTGGGAAAGTATACAGAAACAACAACCATCATCTCATCACAAATTCCTACTTTTGCTTCTGTTTCAGAAGAATAATATTAAAAACTGAAAGAATATCCTAATCTGCTTAGTAGTTATAGTATTTGGGAAAACTATTACGCTAGACTGGATTGATGAATTTACCGTAAGTAATATCTTCAATGTAACACAGATGAAAAACTATATTAGCAATAGTAAATGACCAAATATGCAATAGAACAGTCTTGCAATTGTTGGTAAGAGATGATGAATCCTAATTATCTTCTGGGAGTGCGAAACCTCATTCTTCTGAATGTTTTCACTACCATTAGAACACCTTAAGTGTCTCAATTCTGCAACACATACATGAGAAACCAAATAGACATCAATAAAGCTCAGCGATGTTAAAAGCATTTCTTCTCTTTTACCAAAACAGGAAATTACAAGCAGAACAATTTTGTCTCTTAAAAGGAAACGCTCGTTGCTGTCCATCTACTTGTGTCTGTGTACTTAGTAATAGAATTCTGTTTGTTCATGTATTTAATCATAGAAATTACATATACTAGTGATAAGCTAAAGTTCTCACCACCTTTATTTCCAATTCCAGTGTCCCCACTATAGATATCTAGCTGCCTATAGTGAATCCATTTTGTGAGAAACTGGTGACCAAATGCCTATTAACCAATAGGAGCGAAAGGATTAGAGAATGTCTAATGTTGGACAAGGAAACATAATGTCCTAAACAACTGAGCTTCCTGTGAACACATGGCATAAAAGGAGCTATTATGAGAACAGAAGAGAGTTTTGGAATTTAGGATACCAGCAGTAGCATTTGATTTTAGTGGGAGATATACACTTTTTATATGGAGCCCCAAACAGGTAAGAAAAAAGGTCACTGAATATATTCCTATTCTTTCTCAATCTCAGGAAAAACATTTTCAGGACAACAGCATGGGACATAAGACTTGTATCCTCCAAACTATAGAAAAATACATACACTGGCATAATAATAAAAACAATCATCTCCCACAGCTAGAAGAAGCTCCTATGTTTGGGAAATACTAATGTTATTATTTGTTACTGGTTTAATGTCTGCTGAAAAACTTCATTTTCTTGTTTATAAGGTCAATTTATAAGTCACTGCCTACTATGAGTCACATTTAAATAACAATAGCAACTCCCATAATTCCTTCATAATTTTAACTAGAGATGGAGACATTTTTTCTGCTGGATGACTTGGTCCTTTCAGTTACAGCATGTAACATCCACAATATCAAATTCCCATGACAGAATGTCACCATATAATACAATATGTTAATAAAATAATATGTTCACTTGATCATATTTTTACCATCATTGTCAGAATAGATGAAGGAAAACTTATATAGATAAAATTATTTATTTGGCAACCATTAATATTACTTCAAAATCTATGCCTAATTCTCAAAGTAGGGTAAATAGAAATGTAAACATTTAATCAATTTGGAATCTACCCCTTCTGTAGAAAACCAATGTAATATTGAAGTATAAAAGTATAATTGAATATCTATCAAGTATGAATTTCCAGCAGTTATTTTCTCATTATAAGGTCCCAAATTACAAGGAACCACTGGGCACACAGTCCTCTATGAGAATAAAGATGAACCAGCACTGTGTCTGCTGTGTGGTCTATTATGTGCAGATTCTAAGAACCTCTAGGAGTTTTCATTGTAGCAGATGCAAACAGCTGGCTACTGGGTACTTAGGCCACATGTGGTTTTCATTGGAATGGGTAGCCTTTAAAAAGTAGTTGAATCTTTATTCGGAAAATGTCAATTAAAGAATTATACAACTAATACTCTGTGTCATTACTTTTAAAATTCTTCTGCATAGATTTTAGGAAATGCATAGTTCAATCATCCTCTATATCAAATACAATCTCTGGGCTAGGTCTGGATAACCATATATCTTATACATTGCCCATATGTTTTTAAATTGTATCCATAGTTAAAAGTTACTGTTTTAGATGGTGCCCCAAAGCCTTACTGAGGGAAATAAAGCATACACCTATAACCTGATTCTTAGAGGTTGCCCATGGAATCCAACATTCAAAGGTGCATTAAAGGTAGAGGTATAAAGGTATAAAGATGCAGAATTTTTTCTATGATTATCCCTTTAAAAGCAAGCCATGCTTCCAACTAAAAGCAGCTGAATTTAAAATCTTAGGGGTGAATTTCCTTTGACCTCTGTAATTGGATTACTTCTTGATATAGCTGGCTAAAAAATTTTATAACCACATACTACTAAATTTATAGATTTTCCTCATGTGATCTTCACACTGGAATTTATTTTAAGTCAAGGTTTGCCAAGCATTTGCTTCACTTTTCCTATTTATTGGCAAATTTGAGTTCTAGATTTCCAAATTTAAGTAATTAAATAAAATAACAAAATCAAAAACCTTACTGAGATTTTTCTCCAAGTTCCCACCCACTTTCTCCTGGTGAATTAGCCTGCCCTTTGGATCCAGAATGAACTCTTGACTCCTAAACTAACTCCTGGCCAAAGGCCACTGATTCTTAGGCAGTGACAATTTTTTACATGGACAAAGCAGCAGGTTTCAGTCACTATGGAGCTTTCTAAAACTATGGATTCCACTGACAAATTATTACTAACCCACTGCAGTATTCTTAGGTTCTGAATAAGGGAAAATTAGTGTTGAAGACTCATGTATTTGCTGAAAAAGTGCACAGTAATAAGAAACAGGTTTTAGCATCAGAGACCTTGGATACTTAAAAGTTAAGAGATCAGGTATAGTAGAAGGGATTTATTATTCTAACCTACTGTAATCAATGAAGAAATAAAATAGAAATAAGAAATAAAATAGCATGTTCATACAAGAATGACTAGAAAATAATGTACAGAAAAGGTGAGGAAGATAGTGGAGAAAACACTTAGAAAAGATTTAAGGATGTAAAGAATACAAGATTAAGAAGTATGGAGACCACTGATGATGCTACTAGACACATCCAGACAGAAAGTGATGAGGGCTGAAACTAGGGTGGTAGCATTAATAAGTTAAGGGAGATAATAATAGAGAGGTACCAAAAGGGAAGTGTGTAGGCTCTAATATGCATTATAAGTGTCTGGCTTTTGGGACTGGCCAGAGGAGAGGAGACATGCATTTCATGGCTCGTAGAAATGAGAAATTGGCAAGTATTGTGTTTCAGGTAGGTTTGATTTGCCAGAAAAAATCCAAGACCCTCTCCACTTTAAATTTCATTTTCAGATAAATAAAAATGCATTTTTAGTGTGGACTATGTGGCATGTACAACAAAGAAATGTCAGTATTCTGGTTTTTTGTTAATGAGAAAGAGGTGAAATGGAAAAGCAGGAATAGCTCTGATCCAGCAGAATTCTTTTTTTTCAAACCACACTGCATCAAATGATCAGCAAAAGATCTTTTCTTCTCAACACTTATATTGAAGTCTTTGCTTACTTTATCACATACAGGTTATATTTTTTTCTATTTTAGGCTGATTCAAGGAAATGTATTTCATATTGTCATAGTGAAGTATTCAACTTGGGCTTAAGAAACAGTACTACGGCTGATAAATACCTTCAGCAAGGAAGCAGGATACAAAATTAACTCAAAAAATCTGTAGCCCTACTATATACAGATGATAAACCTAATGAGTAAGAAATCATGGAAACATCACCTTTCACAATATCCACAAGCAACTTAAAATATCTGGGGGTAGCACTAACCAAAAAAGTGAAAGACCTGTACAATTAGAACTTTGAGACTTTAAAGAAAGAATTTAAGAAGATACCAGAAAATGGAAAGATCTCCCATGCTCTTGGATAGGTAGAATTAACATAGTAAAAAAATGGCAATCCTACCAAAAGCAATCTACATATTTAAAGCAATCCCCATCAAAATTCCAACACATTTTTTCACAGATATTGAAAGAACAATACTCAAGTTTATATGGAAAAATAAAAAACCCAGGATAGCCAAAACAACTCTTTACAATAAAGGGTCTTCTGAAGGGTCTTCACCATCCCTTTCTTCAAGCCATAATACTGAAAACAGCTTGGCACAAGAATAGACAGATATACCAATGGAATCGAATTGAAGACCCAGATATTAACCCACACACTTACGAACACCTTATTTTTGACAAATGTGCTAAATCTATACAATGGAAAATAGATAGCATCTTCAACAAATGGTGCTGGCACAATTGGATTCGGACATGCAGAAAATTGCAGATAGATCCATACCTCTCACCATGCAGGAAACTTAAGTGAAAATGGATCAAAGGTCTCTCCATAAATCCAGCCACACTGAAGCTCCTAGAAGAGAAAGTGGGAATTACCCTTGAACAAGTTGGCACAGGAGACGGATTCCTGAATATCACTGAGGTCTGCAATTAATAAAAGGGGCCTCCTGAAACTGAGAAGCTTCTGTAAGGCAAAGGACAGTGTTAGTAAGACAAAACGACCACCCACAGAATGCGAAAAGATCTTCACCGACCCCACATCTGACAGAGGACTGATTTCCAAAATATACAAGGAGCTCAAGAAGCTAGCCACCAAAACACCAAACAATGAAATTAAAAAGTGGGGTGCAGAACTAAACAGAGAATTTTCAACAGAGGAATCTGAAATGGCTTAAAGACACTTAAGAAAGTGTTCAAAATCCTTGGCCATAAGAGAAATGCATCTCAAAACAACTCTGTGATACCACCTCACACCTGTCAGAATGGCTAAAATCAAGAATACCAATGCTGGAGAGGATGTGGAGAAGAAGGAACACTCTTCCATTGCTGGTGGGTGTGTGAATTTGTAAGACCACTCTGGAAATCAGTATGGCGGTTTCTCAGAAAAATGGGAATCAATCTACCTCAAGATCCAGCCATTCCTCTGTTGGGTTTATACCCAAATGGTGCATGTTCATACAACAAGGACATATGTTCAACTATGTTTACAGCATCATTGTTTGTAATAGCAAGAACCTGGAAGCAACCTAGATGCCCCTCAACTGAAGAATGGATAGAGAAACAGTGGTACATTTATACAATGGAGTTCTACTCAGCAGAAAAAAAAGCAATGGAATCTTGAAATTCGAAGGCAAATTGATGGAACTAGAAGAAACCATGCTGAGTGAGGTAACCCAGTCACAAAAAGACAAACATGGTATGTACTCATTCATATATGAATTTTTGACATAGAGCAAAGTTTTACCAGCCTATAATCCTCTTCACCAAAGAAACTAGGAGACATGAAATACTCTAAGGGATAAATGGTCCCCAGGAATGGAAGTGGCATGAACTCCTGAACTAATTGGGAGCATGAGGGTAGGGGAGAGGGTGCTGCCACAATAAGAGCACAAGAAGAGGAGCAGAGAAGAGGAAATGGAGGAGCAGAGATATTGAGTAGGGGGAAGAAAAGAGGAGAGAGAGCAGGATGAGAGATACCATATTAGAGGGAGCCACTATAAGTCTGAGAAAAGATCTGGAACTAGGGAGTTCTCCAGAGACCTACAAGGATGACACGATCTGACAATCCAGGCATTAGAAGAGAGGATAACCTAAAATCCCTTCCCCTAAAATGAGATTGATGACTACTCTTTATGCCATCTTAGAGCCCTCATCCAGTGGCTGATGGAAGCAGAGACAGATATCCACAGAAATACACTGATCTGGAATCTAGTTGAAGAGAGGGAGGAATGAAGATCGAAGGGGTCTGTACCAGGTTGGGGAAACCCACAGAAACAGTTGGCCTGAACAAGGGGGAGCACATCGACCCCAGATGCTTTCTGGGAGGCCAGTACAAGTCTGATCCAGACCCCTGAACATGGATGTCAATAAGGAGGCCTCTGCACTCCAGGGAGCCTCTGGAAGTGGATTAGCATTTTTCCCTGGTATAAGAAGGGACTTTGAGAGCCCATCCCATGTGAAGAGATGCACTCTGGCCCTGGACACATGGCAAAGGGCCCAGGTCCAGCACAGCAATATATGGTGGACTTTGCAGTGCCCCTGTTGAGGGCCCTACCCTGCCTGGGGAGTGGTGGGTGGATGGGGTGGGGCGTAGGTTGGGGGTGTGGGAGGAGTAATGGGGTTGAGAGGAGGGAGAGGGAGAAGGGACTTACATGTGAAACAAGCCTGTTCCCTAACTTGAATTAATAAAAAAAGGAAAAAAAATTATTAGTGAATATTTTTAGTACATATTGTATTATCAACATATACACTATATATTTATTACACATAGTGTAATAAACACATACTATATAGTATAGTACATATAGTATAATAATAAAATATATTACCAAAAATGTTGGGAAAAGTCATGGGATATGGAATTATGCATTATGACATTAGAGTAAGAAAAATATAGCCTGAGTGGATTCTCTCCAATGTATTAGCTTTATTATCTTGCTCAAGTTACTTGTCTTTCTACTTATTCTACCATGTGCCTGCTGTACTCGCTAACCTTATGAAACAGGTGTAATGATTAAATAAGCAAATGTTCATTTGCTTTATATTTTACATAAATGGTGATGTCTGTAGCCGTTACTCTTTTATTTGAGAAGACTGTGACTAAGATTTGTCTAATAAGACAGATTGACTAATGATGGTCTTAGGGAGATGTCCCTTTGTTCTTATTTGTTATTTGATATGTATTTGTCGACTGTTATGAAATAGACATTGTGACAGGCAATGCAATGATGTAAGTCATGAGAGAAAGCTGGGGAGGTCTTTGGGATTTTATGTTGGTATTAAAACCAGGGAGGCCACAGAGTTAGCTCAGTCATGAGAGTGCTTTCTGCTTTTGCAGAGGACCCAAGTTCAGTTCCCAGCACTCAAGTTTGGCAGACTGTAATACCAGCTCTAGGGAATCCAGTAACTTCTCCTGGACGCCAAGGACATCTCCACACATATCCATAATTCCCCATACACCCCCCACTCTTACACACACAAATAAAAATAAGTCATAAAAATATAAAGAAGCAGGTAGCGAAGAATGCCCAGAGTTGTCTTGGTAACCCCCAAGGGATTTCTGATAGTTTGCACACAGGTTCAGATGACATAATGACACTGATACAGTCCCATGATAGTAGCTGACAAATCCTAACAAACCTTCCTGATTGATTGATGGGTACAGTTCAGAACTGAATCTCTACGAGTGTCTTTTGTTGCTTTTCTATTGCCTTGTCCTGAATCTTGGAACAAGGCTGTTTAATGCAACTGAACCAAGAAAGAGGATGTAGAGATGACTAGGTCTGTAGAACTGTACCCCAGTTACTTGTTCACAGAAGATCAATAGGGGAAAGAAAAGAAGAGAAACCTGATCAGTCTTCTACGAGCAGACCTGCCCTCTCCAGTGTTCCATATGATGTGGGTGTAAGACTGTGAGTACAACACACCGGAGTGAGCCTTTATGCCTTAGTGACTTCTCTACCTGTAACTGTGACCCCAGCAGTACCCCAGGCTCTCCCACACTTAATACCTTAGTGGGGTTGTTGATAGGGCTTAATGAGAAATAGATTTACAAAGGTCACAGTGTGAGCAGGAGCAAAGGTGACTCTTAAGATTTTATCCTTTCAGGACTGGAGAGATGGCTCAGTGGTTAAGAGCATTGAATGCTCTTCCAGAGTTCCTGAATTCAGTTCCCAGCAACAACAAGGTGGTTCATAACCATCTATAGTGGAATCTGATGCCCTCTTCTGGAATAAAATTGTATATGCAGATGCAGCACTCATTCATAAAATAAATAAATCTGAAAAAAACAAGGATTTTATCCTTTCAACACTTTGTGCCAAATAGCTTAATTATAACCAGTCAGAGGTGAGGCCATTACAGTCCTGAACAAGAGAGACCTGGGCTTCCTGATTGTCCTCATTTGTCCCTTTATACTTCTTGGAACAGTGATCTGGAAGGTTCCTTCAGTCTGAGCAACCGAGGCTTCTGAGATGAGTCAGGACTGGACAGTAATGAATGCTTCTGAGGACATCTGGGTATCAGGACATAAGTGTGCCCTCCATGTTACTTAACATGCAAAATGACAACCACATCATCCAGTGTAGAGCAAGAGAAGAAATTGTACAACTAGCCTACCCATGCTGTTATGAATATTCAAATTTTAACACCTTAAACTTAATTCTTTAGCAATGATTGAGATGATTAGCAGACTTGAAGACCATCCCTGTAGTTGACGGGCTATTAAAATGTTTGAGGCTGGGCATATTCCAAGAGCCTTTGAAAACAAGTTAAGATGTTTTTCAAGTACACAGAATAAACTCCTTTAATGAGTCTACTCAGAGGAGGGGAGAAAGAAAAGTTTTGTGGAAGAATGTCCTTGACAAAGCAGTAAAAATGATTAATTAAAAATAGTCAATTTTCCCTTTTTCCATTAGCTACTATATTTGTCAGCTTCACATTATTAACACACAATATTAGAGGCAAAAAATACTCAGAGAAATGGTAACTTAACATATATTTTTAGTAAAAAATATATTAAATGGTGTCCTGTCCTGACAAGAATACGTGCATATGCAAAAAGCCTCTCATCTTGAACAAGAGCAGAAAGGAGATTGGTATGGTCCCACAATCACTTTAGGGGACCTAAGGGCCTTCTGTAACTCCCTATCTCCTAGAAGTCTTACTGTCTCATAATAGCCCTATCCTAAGAACCAATCTTTAACACATAGGCCTTTCGGTTATTCAGTAGTCAAATTAAAGCATCTGGGTAAGGTTATTTAGCACTTTATCTATATTGTATTGCCTGTTTTCCCCATTTGAGATTATTCAAACTGCTACCTTTTGTGTATGTCTTCCTTGGCTCTGAATAATTTCAAAGTTAATTAATCTCACAGGATTCATTGATATTTTTTCTTTGTACATTGAATAGTATACTTCATAAGCATGTCAATATTCTTGTTTTGTCCATCCATTCATCTATCCATTAATGGACTTTATGGGCCTTCTACCTTTCCTGTCATGAATAATGTTGCTATAATACTTTCTATATAATGTCATATACTATATGTGGGATAGATTTGATTATCAAACTTTAGATTTTTACAAAACCTCATTTTATGCATATGATAGGTTTGATTTAACGTCTACATGTGTATCATGTGTATTCCTCATGTACATGGAGGTCAGAAGAGGATATCACATCCACAAAGCCCCAGAACTAAACTTTTAATTGTTTCTGTGGCACTAGGTAGGTATTAGGAATCAAATCTGAATCCTCTGCCAGAACATTGCCAGCTCTGTTTTATTTGCTTTTTATACAAGGAGATTATGTTGTTGGTCTTAACACATTCAGGTGTGTCTCTGTTTAAGTCCAACAGTGGTGATGAATAAATTCAAACAAGAAGTAAAATGGAAGGAATAACAGACATTAACTCAGAAACCACAAATGAAAACTCTGTCCTGACTGCAAGATTTCCAGAGTACAACACTGGTATTTTGTTACTGGTGGTGGTGGTAAGTGGGTGTTTTATTCTGTGTTGTTGTTTCTTTTGTGGCTAAGGTTGTACCAATTAGTTTGTTTGTTTTATTCTTTTCTTTAGAAGGAAAATTATTTTACATGTCAATCCATGTCCCTCTACATCCCCCCTCCCTTCCCCCCGCAAGCAACACCCTACTTATCCCATATCCTTTCCTCTCCAAAGGGGGGTGAGGCTGTCCATAGCATGGTCTTCATAGTCTGTCATATTCTTTGGGATAGGGCCTAAGCCAACCCCCTTATGTATCACTCCAGGTGGGATGGGCTCCCAAAGTCCATTCTTATGCTAGTACTGATCCACTAAAACGGGCCCCATGTTCTCCATTTGATCAGGGGATGGTGTCCCTTTCCCCTTCTCCAGGGGACAAAGTTTGTCTCTTTTAGGGTCCTCCTTGGTTACTAGTTTCTCTGGCAGTGTGGATTGTAAGCTGGCAATCCCTTACTCTATGTCTAAAATCCACATATGAGTAACTACATATCATGTTTGTCTTTTTGTGATTGGGTTACCTAGCTCAAAAATGATTTCTTCGAGTACCATCCATTTTCCTGCAAATCTCAAAGTTCCATTAATTTTTTCTGCGATGTAGTACTCCATTGTTTAAATGTACCACAATTTCTCTATCCATTCTTCAGTTGAGGGGTATGTAGGCGGCTTCCAGTTTCTGGCTATTACAAATAGTGCTGCTATGAACATTGTTGAACAGATGTCTTTGTTACATGAATGTGCTTCTTTTGGGTATATGCCTAGGAGTGAAGTTGCCATACTGATTTCCAAAGTGTCAGTACAATTTGGCAATCCCTCCAGCAGTTGAGAAATGTTCCCCTTTCTCCACATCCTCTCCAGCTTAAACTATCATTAGTGTTTTTTATTTTAGCCATTCTGACAGGAGTAAGATTATTTCTTAGAGTTCTTTTGATTTGCATTTCCCCTTGGCTAAGGATGTTGAACACTTTCTTATGTGTCTTTCAGCCATTTTAGATTCCTCTACTGAAAATTATCTATTTAGTTCTGTACCCCACATTTTAGTTGGATTGTTTGGTTTTTGGAAACTAGCTCCTCCTCTGCTTTTTTTTTAAGTAAAATCAATGAAGGAAATAATGTACAGGGGGTTAAATTTTGAATTTGACAAAATATTTCAAAAGTACTCTCCCAGTGTTGTGAGAAAGAGTCATTCAATTCCTCACAAATGAAATTTTGAAGTCATATACGAATGTTATTTATTAGAGAGATTAATTATTGATTTAGAGTTCAAGATTTCAATTATTTTAGGCACCTAAGCATTTTCTACCTAAAATCTGCTAGAATTCCAAAATATAGAATGATAACAAGTATTCAGGATAAATCACTCTGTTTACAAATACAGTGCATAATGAGTCACTCTTCTTACTAAGGAAGTAATAGAAGCCATAGAAAAATGTAAGTTCCAGAATCTAGCTAATAACTCACTCAAATACAGGTAGAATATGGGTGAAAATTAACGTATCTTCTTTCTGTCTCTCTTTATTATTTATTTATTATTCTTATTCCCCTCTTTTTCCCTCATTTTTGTCTGCATTTCTTAGTCATTAAAAATCCAGCATCACATTGAGAACTGAATTTTAAATAATATTTCGACTTTCCCAAAACCCCAATTAAATGACATCTTGAGATTCATTATATGCTCTATTGTTATGATTAATATATTTGTGTAGAGATCATAGAGAGGTCTGGGATACTTTTTTCTACAACTCTGACTCTTTGTGATCCAGGTACAAATTGACTATATCCTGAAGAAATGGCCAAGTAGGGGAAATACTTTTGACCTTGCTTTCAGTTTTCCAGTGATTTTGACTAGCTGAATATGTAATTGACTTACAAATATGCCATTCTGTGTCTCCCAAAGGAGCATTTAAATTTTGAAACACCTTGTAGGGACATGGGATACACAAAGGTAATATACCCCCATTCAAGAATTGTTTTTTTCCCTGACATTAAGATGTGCCTTTGGAAGTAGGTACTTACTAGTTAACAGAGTATTTTATGAATCAATAAAAGTCACCCTTCCTGTGTTTTTGCAGCCCAAGGGAAACAGTGCTTTTTGTGTGTCCTTGAGCATAATGGCAGAGAGATATTTCCTGTGAGAGATGTAAAAACATTCCTATTGGGCAGAGTTGTGCCTGGATTTCTCTTGGTTTCTTTTGTAATAACTGAGTTCACTAGTCTTGTGGGATATCTGTACATTCATGTACTATCTGGTGGAACTGTTTTCCTCATCTTCTATTTTAACAACCAAAAATCACTGTCCTGCAGTGAAATGAACAAATTCAAAACTGAACTAAGTCCACACGCAAAACTGTTATCACAAGGAAGGAGAAAGTTTGTAAAAGGAAGTAACCTGAATCCTCAATTTATTTTATTTGATGGTTCTTGGAACTAGCTTCAAAGAAGAGGAAAACTTAATTTGAATATTGTCATATAATAAACTGTTAGTGTTCCAAAGCAGAAATTTATAATATCTTACATCATTTTCTCCTATTCTCCCACTGAACCCCTTCTTTTCAACAAGTCCCCCTTCAAATTGTGTGTCACTTTTTGTGTGTGACCCACTGAATTTAATTAGACTGGCTCTCTTGAGCATGATTGGGAGATTATTTGCTGGGACTTGGGCAATTTGTCACAGGCTATTCCAATGACAATCTATGCTGGAGAGGATGTGTAGAAAAAGGAACACTCCTACATTGCTGGTGGGAGTGCAAACTTGTAAGACCACTCTGGAAATCAGTATGGCGGTTTCTCTGAAAAATGGGAATCAGTCGACCTCAAGAACCATCCTTTCCTCTCTTGGTTCTATACCCAAATAATGCTCGTTCATATAACAAGGACATATGTACAACCCTTTTCATAGCAGCATTGTTTGTAATATCCAGAACCTGGAAGCAAACTAGATGCCCCTCAACTGAAGAAAGGATAGAGAAAATGTGGTACATTTATACAATGGAGTACTACTAAGCAGAATAAAAGCATTGGAATCTTGAAATTCGCAGGCATTTGGATGGAACTAGAAGAAACCAGGTAACACAGTCACAGAAAGACAAATATGGTATGTATTCACTCATATATGAATTTTAGACATAGAGAAAAAATTATCAGCCTATAATCATCTTCACCAAAGAAACTAGGAAACATGAAGGACTCCAAGGGATAATGGAATGGACCCAAGGAATGGTAAGAAGCAGGAAATCCTGAGCTATTTTGGAGCATGAGGGTAGGGGAGAGGGAGCTCCCAGATAGAGAGCAGAAGAGGAGTGCAGGAGAGGAAATGGAGGAGCAGAAATATGGAGTTGGGGATGAATAGAGGAGATAGGGCAGGATAAGGGATACCATATTAGAGGGAGCCATTATAGGTCCAAGGAGAGAACTGGCACTAGGGAGATTTCCAGAGAACTACAAGGATGGCACGACCTGACAATCCAGGCAATGGTGCAGAGGATAACCTAAACACCCTTCCCCTAAAATGAGATTGATGACTACTACTTATGCCATCCTAGAGCCCTCATCCAGTGGCTGATATTAGCAGAGATAGACATCCATAGGTATATTCTGATGTGAACACTGAACTTTGTTGAAGAGTGGGAGGAATGCTGATCGAAGGGGTTTCTACCAGGTTGGAGAAACCCATAGAAACAGCTGGCCTGAATAAGGGGGAGCAAAACGACTCCAGATGCTGTCTGGGAGGCCAGAACAGGACTGATCCAGACCTCTGAACATGAATGTCAATGAGTAGGCCTCTGTCCTCCAGGGGGCCCATGGTAGTGGATTACTACTTTTCCCTGTTGTAAGAAGGGACTTTGAGAGCCCACCCACATGAAGGGAAGCACTCTTGCCCTGGTCACATGGGGAAGGGCCCAGCCCAGGATGATGTGGTGGACTTTGCTGAGCCCGCATTGAGGGCCCTGCCTTGTCTGGACAGTGGAGGGTGGATGGGTTGAAGGGGTTGCTAGGGGTTGAGGGAGGAGGGATGCGGGTGAGGGGAGGGAGGGGGAGAAGGGATCAACATGTGAAACAAGCTTGTTCCTAATTTGAATTAATAAAAGAATAAAATAAAATGAACAAACTAAAATGAAGAAAATTTGCAACCTAAAATTTTTAAACTGAAAAGGTGGTAATGAAGTCTGATAATATTTTTCATACCCACCCTGCCCATCACCACCTACTTTCTGTAATTTCTGATAAAAGCACAAGTCTATTTGGCCCTACTTGACCTGACATCACTGAGACTCATTACAATGCTGGGTCTCTAAATTTAAGAGGCAGAACCTGAGCAGAGATGGCATAATTTTCCAGTAGAGGTAGAAAGACAAATTCACTAAAACATCCCTTGGAGATTTAAATTGTACTGAGTGCTATAATGTAAATGTCTATAAAATGTTCCCTAAATCCTGAAGAGGAATTTGGTCAAGCTTCTCTAATGAGGTTAAACTGATTGAATGAGTGATGCGATGATATTGTAAGGAATGGGACTGAAGAAAGTTAAGCATGTAGAAAAGCAATAATTAGAGTCCATAAAATACCTGTTTTTAAGGATTTCTACATTGCTAAGAGTTGGTAATGAGCTTCCAACTATGTGAATTATATATTCTCACACCAGACCCTGTCAATAGGTATTCAAGGATATATGCAACAAAGGAATTCAGAAGGACACATGTGCCAATGTTGAACGATTTCCAAAGCACATCTTTGAAAGAACAATATACAAAACCACATGAAGTGTATGATCCCATTTGTACTTTTAAATAACACAGCATCTATAGTAAGTTATCCAAGGGCTGAGCAAAATTCAGAGCAGGCAGAAAGACCTGGGACTGGAGAAATGGCTCAGGAGTTAAGAATAATTATTACTCTATGTAGGACCTGAATTCAGTACTCGTACACCCATGAAAACTTACAGCCATTTTAACTCCAGTTTTAAGTGATCAAATGCCCTCTTCTGGCCTCCAATGGCATGTCACACATATGGTACACAGATATGCATACATGTAGTCAAAACACCCATGCACATTAAATAAAATAATTTTTACAAAAAGAATGTAAGAACTGATGGATGGAAAGGAATGTTATGAAATGCTCTCTTCTGGACATGATGGGGCATGAACTCATACAGCTGTGGTTACCTGCACAAGACCTGCATAAGAATGTCCCCCATCAGAGCAGAAAGGGTATGTGATAGGTAGGGTTTTATTTGGGGGGAGTGATAGGGGAAGATGGGTTGGAGAAGGGAACTGGAATTGTCATGTAAAACAATCTTGGTTCTAATTCAAATAGAAAAAATGGGAGGAGGTAGAGGAAGACACATGATGTCAGTGTCCATCCTGTACACACACAGTAACAAGTGATCACATGGTCACAAACATGCATACAGCTCACACAAAAGAAAGTAGAAAAAACTCATGATTATCTTACATAATTTAAAGCCCCCAAAAGCCTTCATTTCCACATCTTTAAATAGACCGATGAAAGTAATCCTGAACTGAGATTATGTTGTAGAATAAATGAAGCAGCAAGCTACTTAATAAATGTCAGTTCCTCTCATTTCTCTAATTACTCATATTTTCCTAATATTGAGAACACAAAGGTCTTTCATATCCAAGACCATCTAATGCTTAAAATTGTCTTCAATGGAAGCAGAACAGAGAGGACCAAAGAGCCCCAACTTTCATCAGGCCATATTATATTTTCGTTTGACTGAATATCAGTTTCAGATCAAATCTTAGAAATTTTTCTGTCACTATTATTAATTTTATTAGTATGACTGAATGACAGCCTGTTAGAAAAATAACAACATACAAAATATCTTTCTTGTATCTGCAGAAATGCTCACCAAGTAGAAATTGGGTCTTGTTTCACTACAGGGTAATGCCATAGGAAAGAGGTACATTTACCTGGCTGAACTCATCCTATTCATTTGAATGTTATACAAAATGTAGTCTTTAATACATTGCTGAATCTTAATTGTTTTAATTTCTCATAATCATTAAACTTATGAACATTAACTAATGATCTAAACATATAGTATACAGTACAGACAGAGAAATGTCCAAAGTGCTTATAGTCTTATCATTTAATGTTTTAACATTTTGTGAACTAAAGTTTATTTTTGTCAGAGTACAGCAAGATGAGATGTTCATGCTGTGAATGAAACAAAGTATTAAATCAAGAATACATTGAAGATATACTTCTGTAAAGTCACTGTCCACATTCTTCTTTTGATTACTAGGGTAATTTCTTTTTTTTATTTTGAAATATCTCTAACTACAATGTCCACTTAATATACAGCAACCTCAAACTCTTAAGGTATCTGAGCTATCTTACAAAGTTCAAGATGATGGGATTCAAATGAATACTCTAGGAAGGCCTTGGGAGACCTTGTTTCAAGTTAGCCATTATCAGTTTTCTTTTGCTGTTGCTTCCTTTTCCTGTCCCTGTCCTCAGATTTCTACTCCACTCCCTAAGCCTCTTTCCAAACCAGCTTTTTCAAAGCTGTCTTTCACTCTCTTCGCATCTACAATGTTAAAGATTGTTGATACCAATTAAATGGTTCAGTAGATATGAAAACTGAAAACAAAGAAATGTTTCAGTGGATGAGAAAACTTGCTACTAAAGCATGAAGTCATGAGTTTAAATCCTAGTACCCAAGTAAAAACTGACTTAATCCAGTAATGCCAGTTCTGTCGGGGACTGAAAAAAATTACTAGGATATGCTGCGTGCTAGCTGAACTTCAGGTTCTCAGGGAAATAAGGTAGAGAGTGATAGAGAACAGGACACCTGACCTCTTCCTCTGGATGAACTCTACATGCACACACACACACACACACACACACACACACACACACACACAAATACACACCACCTGAAAATACACAGAAAGTTGAATTTTGCTGATTTAAGTTGGAGCACATGACTACCTTTATCCAATGACACCTTTATCCAACAAACTGATTATGGGGGATAGCATCAGATATAGACCATAGAAGAGCCAATAAGAAAATCCATGAGTGACATGTATAGGTATTTGAACTTAGACCACACAAATTTGGAAGAAAAATTTTGCAGTGCCTATTGAAATAGTCAATCCATCTTTTCTCCATTTTGTTCATATTTTGCAGCGCCTATTTAAGCAATCAGGCCTTCTTTTCTCTGTGTTGTTCATGCTATCTCTTTATCTTACTTCTTTTTGCATATCATTTCTGGCATTCTGAGTTTCCATTTGTCTGCACATCTGCAAATCTTCACCATCCTTTCTAAGGGTTTTTGTGTGCCCAGTCTAGCATGTCTGATTCATTATTTCTGAATTTATTATGTGTCTTTACGTTAGTAACAGAAATTAATGGGCATCTCAAAACCACGGTTCTAATTTCTAGGGAAAGGATTGACCTTTGATTAAGATAAAATGGGATAATATGAACTAGCACAAAGCTAACACAATAAGAACTTTATAGGAACAGTAGCTAATACACTATTCTTCAAAGCCTGCTTGAGCATTCTTATTCCAGACATTTTCCCTTTACCACTGCTCTCTTGGCCTCACTTGAAATAATACATGTTTCCACACTTGGTGATGCATCTTGTGCCTGCTTAATTTTGTATAATAGAAGCCTTTGGAAAAGTAGCTCAACATTGTATTAAGAATCAAGTTTCTCCTACTATCTGTAATATCAGAAATATCCATCAAGTGTTGAGTTTTTGTTGTTATATACATTCAGGAAGACTTCAAGCTCCTTCTATTTTATTTTATTTTATTTTATTTTGTTTTTGTTTTTTAGAGACAGGTTATCTGTTGCTTTTTAGGGTCTCCTGGAACTATCTCTTGCAGACCAAGATGTTCTCAAACTCACCGAAAGTGACGTGCATATACCTCCTGAGTGCTGGGAATAAAGATGTACACTACCATCACCCTGTTTCAAACTATTATTTTACTGGAGTAAGAATCTTGTGGAAGTTGTTTTACACTAATGATATATCTGTCCTACTTAACCTAGTAAAATAATATAAAAGTCTATAGTAAAGACTAATTTCTACATAAATGGTCAAGGTTCTTTCTTCTATTGAAATTCAAGGATATGTAAAGTTCGGGTCTCTGATGGGCTGTGTATTTTCCCAAGGCATACAACAATATAGAATTCTTGAAGGAGAAAGTTTAGAAGTCACAATTTCACACTTGGAATGGTAGCCATGATTAGCAAGAAACAAAATTTATTACTCCAGTTGTCTACATATAGTGTCTGGGTAAGTTCAAATATTTCCTGGGGCTTCTTACTTCATCCTTGGTGGAAAATATAGAAACCAGAAATCTAAAAAAATTTCACATTTTATCGGGCTCCCCTGAGTTTCCCTAACTATTCCTTGGCTCTTTATATCAAAACATTCTACATATCCAGGGGTACAACCTATCATGGCTATTCTTTCTCTTTTCTTAGAGTTGAGGGGATAATTATTATGCTCTTAGTTTTTGCTGTTTTTTTACTGTTTAGATTAAAATATGATTGTTATTTCCCCTTGATTTGGGTGTGTCCAAGCATCCCATTATATCTTGTACTTTCCAGGTCCATATACTTTTGAAAATGTGAAAACTCAACCAAAAGCTAAAATATCCAACACTGTCTTCGACAATGTACATGAATGTACACCCAGGAAGGTTCAATCCTACAGAACTTTCTTGAAGAAAATTGGTCTTACTGAGCATGTGAGAAATGGACTGCTTAGTGGAGTAGGACAATTTGTTATATGTTATATACATTTTTTGAATAAATTATACTACAATAAAATATTAACTGTATGTTTGAACAATATCACTTATAACATTTTTAGCATTATTGTTTCTAATTGCACCTAAGGAAAACTTTATAGACATAAAATTAGTAATTTAAAAATAAAAATGTATCTATTAATTTAAAAATATGCCTATAAAAATAACTATTTCCCCAGAAAGGCAGATAGAAAAAAGACAATGATTGACTAAATAAATATGAGGAAAAGTCAAGGAGGGATACATCCATCTATAGATCATATAATTCAGAAGACATCACAAAATCATTCTTGCTTATTATATTCTAGTATGCCATATCTACTATTAGAGCTATCCAAGTTCAAAAAATGAAAATGTGATCACTTGTGCAAATCACACACCAACACAAATTAAAAAGATTCTGAGATTGACACATGGTGTAGTCCAATGATCAGAAAAGATAAAACAACCATTCACTGGATAGACATCTACTTTTTACTGAGACCAAGTAAGACTGTTGTCTCAAAATATAGAGATAAGTAATTTTTCTGATATTTAACATGAAAAAAATCTCTTGGTGAGATCTCCAAAATTATCCACATGAATCAAGGATGTTGTCAACAATAGAGCTTTCATAGATTAAGGTTTATATAGAAAGAATATATGTCTCCTGCCACATAGGCAGTAGTATTTTTCCAGATATCCCTCTAAAAATCTCAATATTAATCAAGTTGCCTCTGTAGGCTCCTGATTTAGGGAATGGAAACTCTTCTTGAGTTATAAAATGTATTCACAAAACAAATCTCCCGGGAATCCAGAGAAAAGCATCAGTTCTTGTTGCTTTTACAATGGAATATATGTGAGCATGGGTGTCAATTTTGTTATCTATATTTGGTGTTCCCTATGTCTGCATGTTTGTCAAGGGATACGTCACTGTACAAATATTGTTGAATTCTTTGAACACATATAATAGGTCAAAGAATCCAAATGAAGCTTAAATATAGTGTTATCATTGGATATTTTACTCTCCACAAAGCAATATCCATTGTACATCCTTAGACATCAGCATGCATTCAGGTGAGTTTCCTGTCATTAAAGCCTATGTTTTTTTAAAGAATATGGGTCCCAGTCAACACCACAGATTCCAGGGCAGTTGTGAATAACTCCAAAATTGTTTAACAAGAGAAAGCAGAAAACACAGCCTCCCAGGTCATTTGGTGGCATATTTAGCAGGAAAGGAAATGATAAAAATCCAGTATTATATATGAGTTAATGTACAAGGGAGGAACTTCTCTGCATCCCCTTTATACATTCCCAGTGGAGAACTGATATCCCAGCTACAGAGTCACATCAAGTGTCCTTTGATGTTCATAGCCTCCCTAAATCTGCCTTCCTAGATTCCCAAATGTTCTGGGTTATTATGGTCCCTACTCTTAAAGTTGAGGCCACACACATATATTGTGAAAAGTTAACTAAAATTTAAACTAAAAATTAGCTTTAAGTTTTTTATATGATTATAATATTCCTACATCTGTTTGTGTGGAAAACAAAACCTCCATTTTAGCCCTGATCCTGGAACTTGCTGTGGAGACCAGGCTGGCCTCAAACTCAGAGATCCGCCTGACTCTGCCTCCCAAGTGCTGGGAATAAAGGTGTGCACCACCAACGCCTTGCAAAGAAAAGGTTTTCGCTGCATCTTCCCTGGTAATTACTCAGGGTCTATAGTCCAGACACATCAACCAGAGCTGTTCTGGCCCATGTCTTTTTTTGTTTGTTTGTTTCTCGAGACAGGGTTTCTCTGTGTAGCTTTTGGAGCCTGTCCTGGCACTCGCTCTGGAGACCAGGCTGGCTTCAAACTTATAGAGATCTGCCAGCCTCTGCCTCCCAAGTGTTGGGATTAAAGGCATGCATCACCAACACCAGGCTAAAAAATGTGTAGTGCAGGCTGGCCTCTAAATCTTGATCCTCCTGCCTCTGCCTACTTCAGCAAATCCTACCTGCGTGTCTCACCACAAACAGATTATAAAGCTTTAACAATATGACATCATTATTTTTTTTAATTTTATTTTATTTTATTAGTTCTAGTTAGGGAACAAGCTTATTTCAAGTCCCTTCTCCCTCTCCCTCCCCTCACCCCCAAACTTTCTCCCCCACCCCCAGCCCACCCCCCCAACCCCATCCACCCACTACTCCCCAGGCAGGGTAGGGCCCTCAACGGGAGCTCAGCAAAGTCCACCAAGTCTTCCTATGCTGATCCTGGGCCCTTCCCCATGTGTCCAGGGCCAGAGTGTAACCCTTCATATGGGATGGGCTCTCAAAGTCCCTTCTTGCACCAGGGAAAAATACTAATCCACTACCAGAGGCTCCCTGGAGTGCAGAGGCCTCCTTATTGACATCCATGTTCTGGGGTCTGGATCAGTCTTGTACAGGCCTCCTGGACAGCATCTGGGGTCGATGTGCTCTCCCTTGTTCAGGCCAACAGTTCCTGTGGGTTTCTCCATCCTAGTACAGACCCCTTCGTTCTTCATTCCTCCCTCTCTTCAACTAAATTCCCGATTTCGGCTCATTGTATATCTGTGGATGTCTGTCTCTGTTTCCATCAGCCACTGGGTGAGGGCTCTAGGATGGCATAAAGAGAAGTCATCAATCTCATTTTAGGGGGAGGGTTTTTAGGTTATCCTCTCCACCATTGCCTGGATTGTCAGATCGTGTCATCCTTGTAGGTCTCTGGAGATCTCCCTGGTTCCTGATCCCTTCTCGGGCCTACAGTGGCTCCCTCTGATATCGTATCTCTCATCTTGCTCTCTTTCCTCTATTCTTCCCCCAACTCAATGTTTCTGCCCCTCCATTTCCTCTCCTCTTCTCCTCTTCTCTTGCTCTTATTGTAGCAGCTCCTTCCCCCCCCACCCTCATGCCCCCAATTAGTTCGGGAGTTCATGCCACTTCCATTCCTGGGGACCATTTAACCCTTAGAGTCCTTCATGTTTCCTAGTTTCTTTGGTGAAGAGCATTATATACTGGTAGTCTTTTGTTCTATGTCTAAAATTCATATATCAGTGAGTACATACCTTGCTTGTCTTTTTGTGACTGGGTTACCTCACTCAGGATGGTTTCCTCTAGTTCCATCCATTTGCCTGCGAATTTCAAGATTCCATTGCTTTTTTCTGCTGAGTAGTACTCCATTGTATAAATGTACCACATTTTCTCAATCCATTCTTCAATAGAGGGGCATCTAGGTTGTTTCCAGGTTCTGGCTATTACAAACAATGCTGCTATGAACATGGTTGAACATATGTCCTTGTTGTAAGTACATGCCCTATTTGGGTATATACCCAAGAGAGGAATGGCTGGATCTTGAGGTACACTGATTCCCATTTTTCTGAGCAACCGCCATACTGATTTCCAGAGTGGTCTTACAAGATCGCACTCCCACCAGCAATGGAGGAGTGTTCCTTTTTCTCCACATCCTCTCCAGCATAGATTGTCATTGGTGTTTTTTATTTTAGCCATTCTGACAGGCGTGAGATGGTATCTCAGAGTTGTTTTGAGTTGCATTTCTCTGATGGCCAATGATTTTGAGCACTTTTTTAAGTGTCTTTCAGCCATTTCAGATTCCTCTGTTGAGAATTCCCTATTTAGTTCTGCACCCCACTTTTTAATTTCGTTGTTTGGTGTTTTGGTGGCTAGCTTCTTGAGCTCCTTATATATTTTGGAAATCAGTCCTCTGTCAGATGTGGGATCGGTGAAGATCTTTTCCCATTCTGTGGGTGGTCGTTTTATCCTACTGACTGTTTCCTTTGCCTTGCAGAAGCTTCTCAGTTTCAGGAGGTCCCATTTATTAATTGCAGACCTCAATGTCTGTGCTTCTGGCGTAATGTTCAGGAAGTGGTCTCCTGTGCCAATTTGTTCAAGGGTAGTTCCCACTTTCTCTTCTAGAAGATTCAGTGTGACTGGATTTATGCTGAGATCTTTGATCCATTTGCACTTAAGTTTTGTGCATGGTGACAGGTATGGATCTATCTGTAATTTTCTGCATGTCCGAATCCAATTGTACCAGCACCATTTGTTGAAGATGCTGTCTTTTTTCCATTGTATAGATTTAGCACCTTTGTCAAAAATAAGGTATCCATAGGTGCGTGGGTCGATATCAGGGTTTTCAATTCGATTCCATTGGTCTATCAGTCTATTTTTGTGCCAATACCAAGCTGTTTTCAGAACTATGGCTCTATAGTAGAGCTTGAAGTCGGGGATGGTGATGCCTCCAGAAGATCCTTTATTGTAAAGAGTTGTTTTGGCTATCCTGGGCTTTTTATTTTTCCATATAAAGTTGAGTATTGTTCTTTCAATGTCTGTGAAAAACTGTGTTGGGATTTTGATGGGGATTGCATTGAATCTGTAGATTGCTTTTGGCAGGATTGCCATTTTTACTATGTTAATTCTACCTATCCATGAGCATGGGAGATCTTTCCATTTTCTGGTATCTTCTTTAATTTCTTTTTTTAAAGTCTCAAAGTTCTTATTGTACAGATCTTTTACTTTTTTGGTTAGTGTTACCCCAAGATATTTTATGTTGCTTGTGGATATTGTGAAAGGTGATGTTTCCCTGATTTCTTTCTCATTGGATTTATCATCTGTATATAGTAGGGCTACTGATTTTTTTGAGTTAATTTTGTATCCTGCTAACTTGCTGAAGGTGTTTATCAGCCGTAGGAGTTCCCTGGTAGAGTTTTTCGGGTCACTAATGTAGACTATCATGTCGTCTGCAAATAGTGAAAGTTTTACTTCATCCTTTCCAATTTGTATCCCTTTGATCCCCTTTTCTTGTCTTATTGCTATAGCCAGAACTTCAAGTACAATATTGAAGAGATATGGAGAGAGTGGACAGCCTTGTCTTGTTCCTGATTTTAGAGGAAACGCTTTGAGTTTCTCTCCATTTACTTTGATGTTGGCTATTGGTTTGGTATATATTGCCTTGATCATGTTTAGATATGTTCCTGTTATTCCTGTTCTCTCCAAGATCTTTATCATGAAGGGATGTTGGATTTTGTCAAAGGCTTTTTCAGCATCTAGTGAGATGATCATGTGGTTTTTCTTTTTCAGTTTGTTTATATAGTGGATTACATTGATGGATTTTCGTATGTTGAACCATCCTTGCATCCCTGGGATAAAGCCTACTTGATCATGGTGGATGATTTTTCTGATATGTTCTTGTATTCGGTTGGCCAATATTTTATTGAGTATTTTAGCATCGATGTTCATGAGGGATATCGGTCTGTAGTTCTCTTTCTTAGTCATATCTTTGTGAGGCTTGGGTATCAAAGTGATTGTAGCCTCATAGAAAGAGTTTGGCAATATCCCATCTGCTTCTATTGTGTGGAACAGTTTGAGGAGTACTGGAATTAGCTCTTGTTTGAATTTCTGGTAGAATTCTGCAGTGAAGCCATCTGGCCCTGGGCTTTTTTTGGTTGGGAGGCTTTTGATTACTGCTTCTATCTCATTAGGGGTTATAGTTCGATTTAAACTGTTTATCTGATCTTGATTTAATTTTGGTAAGTGATATTTATCCAGAAAGTTGTCCATTTCCTTTAGGTTTTCCAATTTTGTGGAATACAGGTTTTCAAAGTATGACCTAAAGATTCTCTGGATTTCCTCAGTGTCCGTTGTTATGTCTCCCTTTTCATTTCTGATTTTGTTAATTAGCATGCTCTCTCTCTGCCTTTTGGTTAGTTTGGCTAGAGGCTTGTCTATCTTGTTGATCTTCTCAAAGAACCAACTCTTTGTTTCATTGATTCTTTGTACTGTTTTCCTAGTTTCTACTTTGTTGATTTCGGCTCTCAGGTTGATTATTTCCTGGCGTCTACTCCTCCTTGGTGTGTTTGCTTCCTCTTGCTCTAAAGCTTTCAGTTGTTCTGTCAATTCTCTAATGTGACTTTCCTCCAGTTTCTTCATGTGAGCACTTAGTGCTATGAACTTCCCTCTTAGCACTGCTTTCAGGGTGTCCCATAAGTTCGGGTATGTTGTGTCTACATTCTCATTAAATTCTAGAAAGTCTTTGATTTCTTTTTTTATTTCTTCCTCAACCCAGGAATGGTGCAATTGGGAGTTATTCATTTTCCACGTAAATGTAGGTTTTCTGCAATTCGTATTGCTGTTGAATTCTAGCTTTAATGCATGGTGGTCTGATAAGATACAGGGGGTTATTTCAATACTTTTGTACCTGTGGAGGTTTGCTTTGCTGCCAACTATGTGGTCAATTTTTGAGAAGGTTCCATGTGGCGCTGAGAAGAAGGTATATTCTTTTGTGTTTGGATGGAATGTTCTATAGATATCTGTTAAACCCAGTTGTGTCATAACTTCTTTCAGATCCTTTGTTTCTTTGTTAAGTTTCTGTCTAGTAGTTCTGTCCAGTGGTATAAGGGGGGTGTTGAAGTCTCCTACTATAAGTGTGTGTGGTTTTATGTGTGGTTTGAGCTTTAGTAATGTTTCTTTTACAAAAGTGGATGCTTTTGTATTAGGGGCATAGATGTTCAGGATTGAGACTTCATCTTGATGGACTTTTCCTGTGATGAGTATGAAATGCCCTTCTTTATCTCTTTTGATTGCTTTCAGTTTAAAGTCTAATTTGTTAGATATTAGTATTGCTACCCCAGCTTGTTTCTTGAGCCCATTTGATTGGAAAATCTTTTCCCATCCTTTTACTCTGAGGTATCGCCTGTCTTTGAATTTGAGGTGTGTTTCTTGTAAACAGCAGAAGGATGGATTCTGTCTTCGTATCCATTCTGTTAGCCTATATCTTTTTATGGGTAAGTTAAGACCATTGACATCAGGGATATTAACATCCATTGTTCATTGGTTCTTCTTAGTTTTGGATTTATTGTTGGTGGTATCATTGCGTGTGGATTTTGCCCTTCTGTTTCTTTTTGTGTTTGGTGAAAATCAATTAACTACTGCCAGTGTTTTTGTGAGTGTAGTTATGTTCGTTGGGTTGGAGTTTTCCTTCCAGAGCCTTCTGTAGTGCTGGATTTGTTGATATGTATTGTTTAAATCTGTTTTTGTCGTGGAATATCTTGTTTTCTCCATCTATAGTGATTGAAAGTTTTGCTGGGTACAGTAGTCTGGGTTGACATCCATGCTCCCTTAGTGCTTGTAGGGTATCTATCCAAGACCTTCTGGCTTTCAGAGTTTCCATTGAGAAGTTGGGTGTGATTCTGATTGGTTTGCCTTTATATGTTACTTGGCCTTTTTCCTTTGCTGCTCTTAATATTTTCTCTTTATTCTGTAGATTTGGTGTTTTGATTATTATGTGTCGGGGCGACTTCTTTTTGTGGTCCAGTCTGTTTGGTGTCCTGTAAGCTTCTTGTACTTTCATAGGCATATCCTTCTGTAGGTTGGGGAAGTTTTCTTCTATGATTTTGTTGAATATGTTTTCTGTACCTTTGAGCAGTATTTCTTCACCTTCTTCTACACCTATTATTCTTAGGTTTGGCCTTTTTACGGTGTCCCATATTTCCTGGATATTTTGTGTTAGGGTTTTGTTGGACTTGAGGTTCTCTTTGGTGGATGAATGTATATCCTCTAGCGAGTCTTCAGTGGCTGAGATTCTCTCTTCCATCTCTTGAATCCTGTTGGATACACTTACATCTTTAGTTCCTGATCGTTTATCCAACCTTTCCATTTCCAACATGGTCTCATTCTGTGTTTTCTTTATTGTGTGTATTTCAGCTTTCATGTTTTGAACTATTTCAAGAGCTTCCTTCACTTGCTTGGATGTTTTTTCTTGGCTTTCTTTAGATTCTTTAAGAGATTTATTTATTTCTTGAATTTTTTGGTTTGTCTTTTCCTCCAATTCATTTAATTTTTTGTTTGCTTTCTCTTCTATTTCTTTAAGGGATTTTCTTGTTTCCTCTTTAAAGGTCTCTATCAACTTGCTGAGATAATTTTTGAGGTCCATCTCATCTTCATGCTCTGTGTTGGGCTTTTCAGCTCTTGCCGGAGTGGAGTCCCTAGGTTCTGGTGGTGTCATGTTGGTCTTTGTGTTGTTGAGTGAAATCTTATTCTGTCTTCTCCCCATATCCTTTTAGTGGGTGTGGGTGGGTTCTCTCTATCTCCTCTTGTGGCCCAGTGGTGTGTGGGGGCTAGGAATTCGATGTCCACAACTCTAGATGATCTCGATGCTCCTGGTGGTCTCCTCGCTAGTTCCTAGTTTCTCGGTCGTTCGGCGGAATGGAAGAGTGGGGTGCTACCAGATTTGGGGCACAGGGAGCTCCTCCCTGCCTGGGCTTGTCTGGCCCAAGCCGGCAGGCACAGGCGGGGGTGGTGGGATGGGGGTGGTGGGGTGTTCTGGTCTGGGGTCGGGAGCGGGCAGGAGCTCACTCACCTAGTTCCAGGTCAGTCTGCGGCGGCGGAATGTAAGAATGGGGTGCTAGCAGATTGGTGGGGCAGGGGGCTCCTCCCTGTCTGGGCGTGTCTGGCCCAAGCCGGCAGGCTCAGGCGGGGGTGGTGGGATGGGGGTGGTGGGGTGTTCTGGTCTGGGGTCGGGAGTGGGCAGGAGCTCACTATGACATCATTATTAAAAGGTAAAAAATTGTTTGATAATAAGGTTACCTGATGGCTAAGGATGTTGAGCACACTTTTATGTGTCTTTCATCCATTTTAGATTCCTCTATTGAGAATTCTCTATTTAGTTCTGTACCTGACTTTTTAATTGGATTATTTGCTGTTTTGGAAACTAGCTTCTTGATTTCTGTGTATATTTGGAGATCGGCCATCTGTCAGATATCGGATTGGTGAATATTTTTCCCATTTTGTAGGCTGTCATTTTGTATTGCTGACTGTGTCCTCTGACTTACAGAAGCTTCTGGTTGTATAGGGGGAAGACTAGAGGAGAACAAAATAAGAGATATCATCAGAGAGGCTGCAATTACAGGTTTAAAGAGAAATCAGGCACTGGATATCTACAAGAACTAAACAAATAACCAACTAAGCAACAGGGGACAAGCTACCTTAAATGCCCTGCCCTGATAAAGGATTTATGCCTAACTTATAAATCATCCAAGAGAATTCATCTAGCAGTTAATTGAAGTAGAAGCAGACCCTACAATTAAACACTCAAGTGATCTAGTATCCAGTTACATAGCATGAGACAAATCTAGTTAAACCCCCAGAAACAGCTGACCTGAACAAGGAGTAGCTCTTGGCCCCCAGAATGACTGCTGAGAATATATCATGGAACTGATCCAGATCTCATGAATATGGTTGTCAATGATGAGGCCTCTTAAATCTATGGGACCCCTTGTAGTAGGTCAGTACTTATCCCTAGCCTAGGAAGGAACTTTGGTATCCCATTCCACATAGGGTGATACTTCTTCAACCAAGACTATTGGTGATGGCCTAGGCAATATCCAAAAGAATATGACAGACTCTAAGGACCCTGCTTAGAAGAGCTCACACCCCCTTTGTAGCAGAAGAGTTATGGGATATCTAGGGCATTATTCAGGTGCAGCAGAGGCAGGGAGGGACAGGGAATTTGGATTGACATGAAAAAGTCTTGTTTCTAGTTTAAATAAAATATGGAACAAAAATATGAATGTACAACAAATAATGTATCACAATGCATGACTGAAACACAAGGAAGACTCAAACCTTCAGAAACAGTACAGTAAATTTAAGGTTGTCACCATTTTGGGAATTGCAGCATAAGGGATATATCTACATGGTTATCAGTTGGAATGGTATAATGATGCATTTACTTACATGAGTAGTCGATGGAAGCCATAGTAGGTTACATTGTAGAAGCTGAAGTAAAAATACTTTTAGCCAGAGAGAGACTTTTGCCTTCTACATAAGTCCAGGAGGATATATTATGAGGTCATGAGTGGGTGTATTTGGTTTAGAATTTGAAGTTGTAATAGATTGCAACAGACAGATCATAAGTGTTTCCAGGCAAATGTGACAGAAATCTCTCTGCCCACATCATGAGCCCAAAAAACAGGGAGCAACTGAGATGCAATTTTGCCCTTGAGGATTTTAATATATTAAAGTATGTGCCATTGTACATCTTTTAATGTCAACATACAATGGAGTTCTATCTCCAAATGAACTTGTGACCAAAGGTTTGGCCTTTCCAAGTACCTGGTTCTGTTAAACGACATGAGTGTACCTAATCTTACTAAATATAGTCTTTGAAGGACCTGCTCCAAGTTTTTATTAGTAGATTTTCTGTTCAAAAAGAAGTAAAATCCTATTGGGTATTCTCTATTTATTTGTCTACCCCACTTTTTAATTGGATTATTTGGTGTTATGATGAAAATTTTCTTCAGTTTTTGTATAATTTAGAAATCAGGCCTTGGAAACATCAGCGGTAGGTGAGTATATTTTCCCATTCTGTGAGCTGCTGTGTTGTCCTATTGACTATGTTTTTGTCTTACAGCATCTCCTCAATTTTAGGAGGCCACATTATTGAATCGTCAATCTGAATGTCTGTGCTACAGTTGTTCTCTTCAGGGAGTTGTCTGTTACACAAATTCTTTCAGTGCGACCTCCCAATAACTCTGCTAAGTGGTTCAGTGTGGCTGGATTTAGATTGAAATCTTTGGTACATTAGGAAATTAGTTTGGACAATAGAGGAATCTAAAATGTCTAAAAGACACTTGTGATATTGCTCAACATCCTTAGCCATCAGGAAAATGTGAATCATAACAACTCTGAGATATCATACAGCAAGAATGATTACAGAAAAAAAAAAACACCATGGAAATTTTATACTGCAAAGGATGTGGAGAAATGGGAATGCTTCTCTGTTGATGCTGGAGTGAAAATTGTAGATACATTTTGTAAGTCATAATGGAAGTTTCTCTGAACATTCATCATCTAGCAATTCCAATCTTTTGCATATACCCAAAGGGTGTACATTTTTACAACACAGATATCTGTACAACGATTTTCATAACATCAGTGTTTTAATAGCAAGTAGCTGGAAACAACCAAGAAGTCCCTCTACTAAAGAATAGAGAAAGTGTGACACAAATAATCAAAGAAGATATACTCAGTGGAAAAAAAATGAAAGAAATGGATGGAAATAGAAGAAACCATCCTGAATGAGGTAACCGATACACAGTAAGACAAACATGTTATGTACTCAATAATGTATTAGACATAGAACAGGTGATAACTAGCCTGCAATCCACACCTCCAGAGAAACTAGGAACGATTAGGACACTAAGAGAGACATACATGCTTCTCAGAGAAGGGGAAAGGCACAAGATCTCCTGAAACATGGGGAAGGAGGAAGTAGGGAGGAGAAAGAGGAGTGGAGAAAAGGAGGGGATAGGGGAACATGAGCAATCAGGAAGATTGATTAAGGGGAAGAATAGTTGAGGGCAATAAAAGAAATACCTTACTAGAGGCCTTATTTATAGGTTTAAAGAGAAATATATCAGTAGGCAAAAGTCCAGTATTCTACAAGGATAACCTGAACTAACACTGTAAGCAATAGTGGAGAGGCTAACTTCAATACCCTTACCCTGTAATGTGATTGATGACTACTTTATATGTCATCCTATAGCTTTCATCCAGTAGCTGATGGAAGCAGAAGAATACATACAAAGCTAAATAATGACTGATCTCCCTGGAATTCAGTTTCAAAAAGGGAAGAATGATGAGCAAATGTGTCAATGCCTGGCTGGAAAAAACCTCAGAAAGATCTGAGGTGGCCAAGTTGCAGCTCAGCCACCCCATTCTGACAAAGGGGAACCATCATAGTACCAAATATGCAATTCTTAATGTGGTTGTCAGCTGGGCGAAGTGGGCTCACTATGAGCCTCTGACATTAGAACCATTGTATAGTCCTTGAACAAGAATGGACTTTTGGAGTCCCTTTCCTATGGAGGGATACTCTCTCATTCTAGGTATCAAGGGTGTGCTGAGGCTATGCCCCATATGATGTGACAGATTTGGTGATTCCCCATGAAGGCCTCACCCTCCCTAGAGACGTTAGATGGGGGGATTGTTGTTTGGTATGTGAATATCGAATAGATAAGAAATGAGATTGGTTTTTAAAATAAAATTGTTTCTAATAAATAAAAATTCATTGAAAATGGAAAGAAAAGAAAAAAACCTTTTTAGAGACATAAGAGTAGATATTGATATATGTCCTTGTGTATATATGGCTCTCTTATTGGTTGATGTACAAAACACTGATATTTGAGTATCTAAGCAGGAATGTAGGCAGTGCTCCTAGACCAGGAGAAGGCTGCAGAGAAGACAGGAGAGAGAGACTGACAAGAGATGCCATTTTGCAGAAGGAGTAACATTCCAGTTAATGGGTATGCTGTAGCCTCATGGCAATATATCTATTAATAGAAATGGGCTAATAATTAAAACGGAGCTGGCCAATAGGAAGCTCTAACCATCACTCAAATGTTTAATAATTAATATAACAGCTGAGAGCTTCTTGGGCAAAACAGCATTGGGTCCAGGAAGGAGCAGAAACCTCTATCTTCAAGATATATTTTCCTATCTCTGTCTACCTCCATACTTATCATCCATTGTCACCTATTATTCCTTAATATTCAATTCCTTTCTGAGTGTATATGCAGGAAAATAACTTGTCAGCATGAGAATGTTAGCTTTAATTTTTTGTTAGAAATGGAAAATAGGATGTCTTCAAGTTTCCGAGAAAAAATTGTTAAATCAACAATTATTGCAAGAGAAATGAGATAGTTCCTGTAGTCTATGGCTTTAGATTTGTTTGTGGAGGGGGCATCAATTGAGTTACAAAAAGCATTTTGTGAGGGAAAAATGCAACTTCCTATATAACCAACGCCATCACACACACAGACACAGATACACACACACACACACACACACACACACACACACACACACACACACACACACACACACACACCACAAAATGATATGTTTCAAGATAAAAATGATAATATAAGTATGCCAAAATTGTTTTTAGTGTTTTTAATTTCACTTTTAATTTATTTAAAGAATTTCCAAAGGTTTTGTAGTATGTATTTAGAGTTTCAAATGAATCCAATCTTTGATCTTAGTAAAAGCAAATATAAGACATAAACCACAATACAAATGGTCAATCTAAATTATTATTTTTCTGGTTGCATTAGGAAACTGGTATTGTCGATTTACAACTTTGTGAAGCAGGACCAACTCTAAAGCACAGTTACTAACAGAATGAACCTCCACTAATTTCTAATTGAATAGAATGCAAGAAGTCCTGGGTTCAATCATCAGCAGTTCATTAACTATCCTTGGGAGTGGAGGCCTGTATTTCAACTGTCAGAAAAAGTGACAGAAATATATGAAGGACTTGCTTTGGTATACACTTAATTTTACCTCAGCCAAGTGTATCTGAGAACCTGCTTCAAAATATATAACCATAATATCATGAAGGTAAATATAATAATCATAGCATCCTTATTTATTTGAGTAAATGTTGTTGGATTTCATTGAGAGTTGTTTGTTTTCATGTGATTTCCGGATGGCCTTTGAATCTTGATCATAATTCATTGCTCTACTACGTCATTGCTAGCATCATATTTCTCTCTCATTTTGCCTGATAAAACCATAGAATAAATATTTTAGTGGATACACACACAATATTTAGTTATTTTTTGAGAGTCATACCTAATAATTCTCTTTTTTTTTACTTAAAAAATCCTTGCTTTCATGTTTAATGAATACCAAGATAGCACTTAAAGGAATAAAACAGAAGTAGGATTTGCAGGCCCCAATATACTCACCTGAATACTTTCGCCATTTTGCAACTTGCAGTAAAATATTCAAGCCGAGAATGTGGTGCATCTCTCAAGTAATATCTATACATCACTTCCTTTATGGACTATTAACACTTTCATCAAGTAGAACTTGATTTTTCTATCCCTAAGTATATACTCAAAATTCCACAAAATCAATAATCTGGTTTCTCATGTTGTCTTGCTCTTCAGTTTCAATAATATGAAACTCAATCAAACTTTCCTAATATAAAACTGGAACTAAAGAAAATATTAATAGGATTCCATCATGTCCTGAATGTGCATTAAATTGTTTGTTCAATATAGAAAATGTCGATGGTACTTTTACTGTCCTTGATCAAAAACATCAAGACTTTTACAAACTAATGCTTTGTAACTACTGGCACTTTGCAGGAAATTTTCTCTGTTTCATTCAAAGAGTTTTTATTCAAAGAATGTTTTTGCTATCTTTTGTTAAGAAATCATTACTAAGTCCATAGTAATTATTGCAGTGCTTTCTAATATTAAAATCCTGGCTAAAAATAAGCAGATTCATGTATGTTCTAAGACACATCAGCCAATGCATTTTATTCTGGCATTATACCCTCACTGAGAATTTGTCCCTTTAAAAATGAGACTGCTTCATGGACTAAAGGGGTGCAGTCCAATGAACAGGCCTCAACCTGCAGGGGCAGTGACTGATTGAAATCGAATTACTGGGAAATGCCTTTAGAATTCTTGTAATATCCAAACAAAGCTCCTGGTTTTAACAAGCCAGTGCATGCCACCTCATTTGTGTGCGAGCATTGCCACAAGAAACCACCAGATGAATTAATAATTTAAATGTGGGAAGTCACAACTTAAGAATAAATGGTTGAGCTATCTATACAACTCAATAAAAGTGACGATGGCCAATGTTTTTCTCAGCATTTCTAATACCTGTTCCATTATAACAGAGTCCTGGATCCTCAGATCTTCCCACATCTTTTCTCTTTTTTTGGTTTTTTAAGACAGGGTTTCTGTGTGTAGCATTGGAGCCTATCCTGAGACACTCGTGAGCATACCTCTGGAACTTTGATCACTTCCTGGACCCATCTGACACTTCAGTTCTGAACTTCAACCACGGGACTCGTGCACAGGTCTTGGGAGAAAAAAGCCTCTAACAAACAATATCGCTTAATGTCTTCCAATAGCCAGTTGTCTTTGGAGGACCGGCTCCATTGGTGAACTTCCCTTGCCAGCAGAGGACACTGATCAAAAGCAAATCTCTGGACCTTTGATCCATTCCTGAAGTCAACTGCCACTCAAGTTGTTTGGCCTGCCAAAAGAGTGCACAACTCTTGGGAAGAAAAGACACCTTCCTACAAACACAATCTTACCCTACGTCTGCTGCCAGTTGCCATGGGAAACATCCTTCAACATGCTTTGCTTGAGGTTAAAAAACTTAAGACAATTTTCTCTGCTCAACTGCCTTAGAAACTACCTGGCTAGACCAGTTGAGAGAGACCTACAGGCCTCAACTAGGCTGTGGCCCTTTGACCACACTTTGTGTTCTCTCATACCATGGACTACTATCAGCAAACAAGACACCCAGGAGGAGATGTACACCCCAGATAAAAGCCAGGAGTATTTGACAAACAATAAATCCCTGAAGGATTTGCCACCTCAACAATAGCTGCCACGAGCTCTCCCCATTTTGTGGTGCAGAGACTCATATTTGGACCAGCAGGATTTGCAGGGGGGTCAGACACACTCACTATGAACATGCAGACATCTAGTACTATAATGCAGGCCCTGAAGTATCTACAGACATTTTGGGTACTTCAAGCTCCACAAAGAGCAGAGACAGGGCAAGAAACGAAAAGGATCACTCGTTTTGAAGGACCAACAAGACATTCCATACCTGTAGAGTCGATGTTCATAAATATTCCCCTCAGGATGAAGAGCTGATATATTCTCCCCTTATAAAAGAGGACCCTAGGCCACCCTCTTCTCTTACATCCAGAATTCAATGGGCAGCCACTGCACAAGGAAGCTTGAATAGTTCACATCCTGATGACAATTGCTAAGGCCAGAAATCCTATACAAAACAACCTCCTCCCAATACCTTAATATCTGAGGGAGGCCTAACATCCAACACAAAGTTGAATGGGACTTTAACATTGTTCTTGGTACATCTGGGTCTCTAGACCTTCCAATACTCTCAGAACAGACACAGGTTGCTTCCATCTTCATAGATGGGCCCAAACACAGTTCATGTGTGAGGCCATTCTGAATAGTCCCTCACCTTCAGAGGGGTCCCTGGAACTATTTTGCTCTGTCCCTGGAGCTTTTCTGCCCTTTCAGATAACTCAAGTGCCTATAACACTATCTATACCTGCAGACAGAACATACACATATATGCCCTTCCCAGAGGAAGGGATCACATATTGTCCATCATACAAAATGGGTTCAAGATGCTCCTCCTCAAGGAGAAGCAGATTAAAATAGGAAACCAAAGTAGAAGGAAGCCTCAGTACATAAAAATCAAACCATAATGCATTGCACAGCAACCCTATAACCCACAAACTACCTGCACTAACTTAAGAGCTGAAGCATGTGTAAAACCTAGCATATCTTCTGAATGGGATATTGGTTTTCCCATGGGGACAGACATTCCTTCTTCCTCAGTAGAGGCCCAGGTTATTCCAGCTGTCCTGGAGAGGCATTACCATCATTCACAAGTAAGGGAGCAGTTCTTGCTGAAGACTACATGCAGAGGGGTTTGTGGACCAAACTTGCACTTTCCCTGATTCTCCTCAGCCTTTGCACTTCACTCAAGGATCTACAACACTGTCCACACCTGTAGATTGGATGTTCACACATATTTCCTCTCAGGTGGAAAAGTTAACAACCTCTTCATCTTTCAAAAAGTTCCCCATGTCCTCCTATTCTATGAAAAGCAGTATTCAACAGGCTGACACAGCACAAGGAAGAAGCTGTAGATCACATCATGATGCTAATTCCTCAGAGCATAAATCCAATTACCCAAAACCTTCCACCTCTTCTTTAACAGCTGAGGAAGCCCTAAATCCAATATAAAAGATCAAGGGGACTTAGACATTGTTCTTGGTAGATATTGGTCTCTAAACCTTCCAGTATTTTTAGAACAGGAGCAGGTTACTTCTATCTCGACTGAGGAAGCATATCCCTGTCCAACTGTGTTGTAGATTATTTGGATAATTCCACTCCTTCAGAGGGGTTTCTGGATTTATATTGCTCTCGCCCCGATTATTTTTGGGCCTTGTAGTTCACTCAATGTCCTGTAACACTATCCATTCCTGAAGATTAGACATACACACATATGCCCTACATGGATGAAGATATCACTCAAACTCTCTCTTTAAAAGTGGGGATCAAGGGTTCCTGATCTAGAACAAGGAGGGAGAATCATGAAACTACAGCAAAGGAAATCTCAGTACATCAAAATCTGGGCAAAATTGCCTAGAGTTGCAAAAATACAAACAGAAGACTCCTTGCACTCCCTTAAAAGCTGAGGGAGACCTAACAGCAATCACTTCTTATAAATGGGACACTGATATTATAATGGAGACATCTGATTCTTCGGGCATTCCTGAATCCTCAGAAGAGGCCATAGTAACTTCAAGATCTTCTAGATGGGCCTTAACCTCATCCACAATTGAGTTCGAAGTTCTGGATGATGCCTCACCTTCAGTGGGTGCTCTGTACCAATTTTGCTTTGTCCCTGATTAGTACAGCCCGTGTGGTTCAACCAAGGACCAACAACACAGTCCATAAATGTAGATTGGATTTTCACACATATATTCTCTTAGGTTGAAGAGCTTACAACTTCTCCCTCTATAATAGATGACCCCAGGCCATCCTCTTGTGTGAAAACCAAAATTCAACAAGCAGTCCCTGCATAAGGAAACCTCAATACATCACATTCTGATGAGAATTACTCAGGCTAGAAATCTGATGACCGACAACCTCCCTTGAATACTTTAACAGCTGAGAGAGGCCTAACATCTAAAGAAAAAGATAACTGGCACTTGAACATTATTTTGGAACGTCTGGGTCTCTATACTCTCCAATTTTATCAAAAAATTCACAGGATACTGTAGGGAGACACCCTCGCCCCGCCCAATAGTCCTGGGACTGGTACCAGGTGAACCCGGGACTCGCCCATAAGGGCGTGGTGAAGGAAAGCTGGGGTGATGTAAGGGAGCTTCTTAAGGGGCTGTATGTGGGGACTCTGGCCGCTTTTGTTCTGGCCACGCTTGCTGGGTTCTATAACCAAGCTCTGGCCTGTGTTTTGCCCTGGTGTGTTCTTGAATAAAGAGACTTCAATCTTAATAGGTGGCACCCAAAGAACTTTACGACCCTGAAGAGCCAAGGGGCACCTTCTAAAGATTTGCTTAGCGGCAAAAGCAGATTTCTGTGAGTCAGATCCTACTCTAGATAGACACGCTGCGCCACCTGCTGGCCGGCATGTGGTTACTACAACCGGAAATGAAATTACCAATAAATATGGCTACAATTCCTTTGCAGTTAGACATGTACATCATATCTTATGCTTATATGCATTCACTGCTGGAGGAGCAGGCTGACTTGCAAAATATTGGCTTATATGTTTTGTTAGCTGTGACTTTCTTGATTCACGTGTCGTTGTTCCTCAAGAACAGAAGTTTGATCTCTCTACCCTCTTGCAGGACATACAAGCCTTATGTAGCCAGGCTCTAAATGAATCAAAACTTACCTATTCATTGCTTCTTGAGCTCTTAGAACAAAAACTGGATTATGGGCTCCGTTCAATGTTCTCTATGATAGAAGCAGATCTGTCTACTACTTAAGCTGAAGTGCAGCACATTTATAACAACATAAAAATAGACAGATGCTCCATCTTAGAGTCTTTACAAGCTGATCGGGCAAAGGACCGTGAAGAGATTCAGGAACTTATTCAGACCTTACAGATTAAACAGGCTACATACCATGAAGAACTGACATCTAGTTTAGGAATACTACAAACTAAACAGATTACAGACCATGAGGAACTGACATCTAGTTTAGGAATACTACAAACTAAACAGGTTACAGACCATGAGGAACTGACATCTAGTTTAGGAATACTACAAACTAAACAGGTTACAGACCATGAGGAACTGACATCTAGTTTAGGAGTACTACAAACTAAACAGGTTACAGACCATGAGGAACTGACATCTAGTTTAGAAATACTGCAAGCTAAACAGGCTAAAGACCATAAGGAACTGACATCTAGTTTAGTAATACTACAAGCTAAACAGGCTAAAGACCATGAGGAACTAAAATCTAGTTTAGTGATGCTACAAACGAAGCAGGCTACAGACCATGATGCCTTAATGGCTAGGCAGGCAGCAACTGTGAATCGTTGGAGACGGTATGCAGCCACTTAGAAACTCAGCTAGGCTCTCTCTCTTATTCCTTTGTTACTAAGGTACAAGAAACCCAGAATAGGCTTCAACAATCAGATAATGCCACTAAGTCAATAGCTGGGAAATATGAGAGGGACTATAATGAACTTAGAACTGAGTTTCAAAGCTTACAGGAGGAGTTACAGACCAGGGTTGCCAAACTGGAAATGTCTACCGAGTTCATGGCAGAGATGAATCGCAACCTTGATTCTAAATTTCAATCTCTGGATGGCTATTTCCAGGCCACCCAAATGCTAGATAGGGCTGAACGTATTACTCGTCTAGAAAATCTTACAGGAGAATTGTCAAAGCAAATCGTGGATTCCGCACGTGGATGAGATTAAAGCCTCTCATGAGGAAATTCTGACCCAGCTGACATATCTTGAACAAGAAGACACTGACTCACTCTGATCCGAGGTGCACAATTCGAGAAGGTATTTCAATCACCCTAAAGCGGTTACACACACACCTTTAGTATACCCCGCCATGGTGGTAGACAAGCAACCATCTAAAAAACACTCCCAGGGGCAGACAGCATATATGTGGCAACCAACCCAATTAAAGGATCTTAGGCATATTAAGGAATCAGTTGTCTCATATGGTCTTCATAGCCCATATGAAAAACAGCTGTTGCATTCATGGGCCACCTTTAACAGGGTGATGCCCACAGATTGGGTAGGATTGGCATCAGCTGTCCTCGAGAATCCCTGCTTAAGTGAATGGAGAGCATTATTCAGGGAAGAAGGAGGGCTCCTAAAACGGCAAGCTGCCAGGGACGGAGTTGATGCACCCCTCCAAAAAATCCTAGGAGAAGGTATTTATTCTGACCCACAGATTCAGGCTGAATATGACGACCATGCGCTGTCCCTATGCAGAACAGCAGCACTAAAGGCATGGGACAAGGTTCGTGAATCAGGAGAACAGCTAAAAGCTTTTACAAAAATAGAACAGGGACAAACAGAACCATTTAAAGACTTCTTAGACAGTTTGACCAGAGCAGTAGACAAACAGGTAGCAGATTCAATGATACGACATGCAATTGTGTATAGCTTAGCTTATAACAGTGCAAACCCAATGTGCAAAAGAATACTTTTGCCTCTAAAGATCAGCTCAGCTCCACTAGAAGAATGTATGTTTAAAATGGTGAAGGAGGTTCTGCCTAGATGGGGTTTACAAATTGCCCCAGAAAAGATACAAAGAGGAGATTCTATTAACTATTTAGGATATAAGATAGACTTACAAAGAATCAGACCTCAAAAGGTACAAATTAGAAGGGACTGTTATCAAACCCATAACAGTCTTCAGAAGCTACTGGGAGAAATCTCTCAATTACAGACGATTATTGGTGTGGAAGGACATGACTTAAAGCATTTAAAAATGGCACTAAAAGGTGATAAGGACTTAAACAGTCCACGAATATTATCTGCTGAGGCAGAAAAAGAGCTACAATGGGTAGAAAACAGAATATTGGATGCGCATGTAGATCGGATAAAACTTGATCTAGACTGCATTCTGGTCATCTTTCCATCCAGAGAATACCCTTCTGGGATTCTGATGCAGAGGGAAGACACTATATTGGAATGGATATTCCTGCCACATAAGCAGAACAAAAAATTAAAGACGTATATAGAAAAGATTTCTGATTTGATTTTAAAGGGCAAATTAAGACTTTGTCAGTTGACTGGGAAAGACCCAGCAGAGATTATAGTACCCTTAACTAATGATGAAATTTCCTCCTTATGGAAGGATAATGAATATTGGCAAATAGCTCTCACCGACTTTTTGGGAACAATTAGTAACAACGATCCCAAAACCGACAGAATTATATTCATAAAAAAGACAATTTGGATTCTTCCACACATAGTAAGACAAACTCCCATTTCTGGAGTTCTTACCTTCTACACCAATGCTACCAAAACAGGTAAGGCTGGTTATAAAGCAGGTGAGGTAAGTAAAGTAGTTCAAAGTCCATATACAACTGTACAGAAAGCAGAATTATATGCAATTCTTACGGTGCTTATGGATTTTACGGAACCTCTTAATATAGTTACTGATTCCCAGTATGCAGAGAGAGTCGTCTTGCACATAGAGACTACAGAATTCATCCCTGATTATACTGAACTAACCTCGTTGTTCTTGCAGTTACAGGAAACAATCAGAAACAGAAATAACCCACTGTACATTACACATATCAGATCCCATACGGGTCTGCCAGGCCCACTGGCACAAGGCAATGACGAGATTGATCGTTTATTGATTGGCACTGTGCTAGAAGCATCAGAATTTCATAAAAAGCATCATGTAAAAAGCAAGGGTTTAAAGAAGGGCTTCTCCATCACTTGGCAACAAGCCAAGGAAATAGTGAGAAACTGTCCTACTTGTTCCTTTTATAACCAAACTCCACTGCCAGCAGGATGTAATCCTAAAGGCCTTCGGAGGAATGAGATCTGGCAAATGGATGTCTTTCACTTTACAGAATTTGGAAATTTGAAATATGTGCATCATACCATTGACACATTCTCAGGTTTCCAATGGGCTACTGCTCTCAACTCTGAAAAAGCTGATTCCGTTATTACACACCTACTGGAGGTGATGGCAGTTATGGGCATACCGGCGCAGATAAAACCTGACAATGCTCCAGCATATATCTCCACAAAAATGGAACAGTTCTTTAAATATTAAGCATGTCACAGGTATACCACACAACCCTACAGTACAAGCAGTCATTGAAAGGTCTAGCAGGACACTTAAGGAGATGCTCCATAGGCAAGCTGGTATGTCGAAACGCCCCAAACATAGATTACATAATGCTTTATTAACGTTAAACTTTCTTAATGCCAATGACAGTGGACAGACAGCTTCGGAAAGACACTGGACTACGGAAAAAAAAAACTACTGAACTGAACCAACCAGTGTATTTCAAAGATGTGCTGACCTCGGTATGGAAGCCTGGACATGTGTTACGTTGAGGTAGGGGTTTTGCATTTGGCTCCACAGGAGAAGAAAATCTTTGGATACCATCAAAATTGATCAAGATTCGAGTTGAGGAAGACAACCCTCTCAACAAGGATGACTGACAGGTATTTTCTGAGGAACCCCCCTCTAGAAGTCAAAGGACACTACATGTATGGATACTTAAGGAAAGAAAGTAGCTATAACCATCGAACAAAAGGAACGTGCCATACGGTAAAATTTACAGCTGTCTCTCGAATAACTCTATGTCTATTCATTTCCTAGTCCCTATTCAACTAAATCGATGCTGGATTTAGAGTTGGATTTGGCTTTCCTACTCTAAAATCCAAGCATGTTATTTAACAACATTTAAAAGTTTCTGTGTTATATCAAGAAGCCAATTGCTGTAATACAGAATAAATGAAGAATAAGAGGACTATCTTTGTCTTTTCTTGGCTTTTTCTTTCACACCCTCTCATAATCGTTGTTTGTCAAGTTTTGCCTTTCCCGGTACACATACATGAACAAGCGAACATTTCTCTGATGACACTTATGTTTGAGTCCCATACAGCCAACAAGACCCAGCCTGACAGCAATCCCTGCATGCTTCGGATAAAGAATTGGACACACCTCCCCGACTGCACTGGATTCAACTCACTCCGTTTCGACTGACACTCCAACCAGAACCTCGAGTAATGACTTCAATCAAGTTGAGGATTTCAATGTAGATCTTTAATCAAACAAATCTCATATAACATGGACTAGACATAACTCATTAGAGACTTTCCCTGTACTGGCATTTTTTTTCCACAGGGCCCCCACATGACTATCATCGTCCCATTTCAGCAGGAAGTAACCTAGAAGATGCTATGCCCCCGTTCCCCATTATCGTGTATTAGGGTAGTGTAAGTCTAGTTAAGAATGACCTTCTTATTGTTTAGAGTTGGGATTGGAAGAAGGTGTTCAAGTTAGCCACTTTTCCACATGACTTTAAGACTTAGCTAGAGTAGACATAGGATGTACCATAGCAGATTATTGTATCTTCTTGTGTTTCACCCTTATTATTGTTAGTTTTGGATATTTTATACTATTAAGTTTTAATCCTCTTTTAGACTAAAAGGGGAATTGTAGGGAGACACCCTAGCCCTGCCCAATAGTCCTGGGACAGGTACCAGGTGGACCCGGGACTCGCACATAAGGGCGTGGTGAAGGAAAGTCGGGGTGACATAAGGGAGCTTCTTAAGGGGCTGCATGTGGGGACTCTGGCCCCTTTTGTTCTGGCCACGCTTGCTGGGTTGTATAACCTAGCTCTGGCCTCTGTTTTGCCCTGGTGTGTTCTTGAATAAAGAGACTTCAATCTTAATAGGATACTTCTCTCTCTACTGGTGGTGCACAAACAGAATACATAATTGAGGAAGTTCCGAATGATCCTTCGTATCCAGAGGGTTTTGTGGAACCATCTTGCTCTGTCAATGGATCTTTTCTGCCCTTTCAGTTCACTCAAGGGGGTATAACACTATCTATTCCTGCAGATTGGATATACACAAATATGCCATCTACAAAGGAAGATATCACTAATTTTCTCTCTTACAAAATGGGATCCAGGCATTCCTCCTCTAAGAGAAGCACATAGAAACCAGAAACCACCATAGAAGGAAGGCTCATTATATCACATCAAGATCACAATGGCATTGCACAGCAATCCTATGAACCAAAAACTCTTTCCAATGCCTTAAGATTGATTGAGGCCTAAATAGTAGCATAACTGATGAATGGGACTTTGGTATTACCATTGGGACTGACATTCTTACACCCTCAGAAGAGGACCACATTAGGTCTTAATCTACCTGACAGGCTATAAGATCATCCTAGAGTGACTTGCTTATGGCTCCCCTACAGAGGACTCAGTGAACCAATTTTGCTCTGTCCCTGATTCTTCTCAGACTTTGCACTCCATTCAAGGGACTATAACACTGTCCATTTCTGTAGAGTGTATGCTCCTACATATGCCCTCACATGTAGAATAGCTGACACATTTGCCCTCTTACAAATGGGGCATAATGTTGTCATCCTCTTTGAGATGCAGACATAAATTATCAACTACAGCTTAAGTAGGACTCAATGGATCATCACCAGTTTATCATGGCCTATACCAGAAAATCATTGACACACAAACTCCTTCCCCTTCCTTAACAGATGAGGAAACAATAACATTTAACACATCTGATGGATGGGGCTTAAACATTTCTCTTCAGTCTTCCTTTTCTGAGGTATTTCCTTCATCTTCATTATAGACACAGGTTAAGTCCAACAACGTTGGAGAGTTCCTAGGAACTACCACAAGTGAGAGAGGCATTAATGATGATGCCTCTCCCTGGAGGGTGATGTGAAAACCTTTTGCTCTGCCAGGAGTCCTTTAGCATTTTTATTTCACACAAAGTTCTGTGTTGTTGTCCATAACTGCAGACAAGTATTTCACACATGTGTGATCCCAGGTAGAATAGCTGACCCATTCTCCTTCTTATAATGGTTGCCCCATGTGTTGCTCTCTTGGGAAAAGCATATGGAAACAGAAAACCACACCAAAAAGAAGCCTCAGTTGATCACATACTGCTTAAAGTGATGTAGGCTAGAAAGCTTATGGCACACAAATTCCCAGCTCAGTCCTAATATTGATGAAGTTATCACAACCAATATATTATCTTTACTCTAGTTACATGTGGGTCTCTATAATTTTCATTGTCCCCACATCAAACACAGGTAACTTTTATATACACTAAATACATCTTACCTACTTCTACCTGTGATATATGATTTCTAGATTGTTCCACACCTACATGTTGGATTCTGTACACTTTTCCTGTCCCTGATTCTTTTGGGCCTTTGAAGTACACCCAGTGGCATTTAAAACTGTCCATACTGGCATACTGTACCTATGAACCTCCCCCTTCTTATGATGATAATGCTTTCCAGTATACTTCTAGGAATATAGGGACAATATATTACAAACTGAGGAAAAGAGATTCAAACAGGTAGACCCTAAGCAAGAGTGCATCACAAATTTTCCCTGAGAACAAGATGGCCTCAATCATAACTCACAAAACTGGAATGCTTCAGACCAATTCACATTCCCTAAATGGGCCAGATATGCATGTTTACAAGATGATAGCCAAACAGCATGCCCATGACACAATAAGCTATGAGGCATATATATTTAGTACTAATGGCCTAAGAAGTGCACAGATATATATTTCCCTTTATATTTGTTATATATTTATAATCCCTCATAAGCAGATAACTCAGGTCTTTTAGCATAGCAAATGTTCTTGTAAATGAACCTAAGCTAGTACCAGGATATAATCTAAACTTCTATTTACCATAGCAGTATACTGATACATGCACAATGAGAAACAAGATCTTTGGACTTTCCTTAGTAGATCAACATGCAATGTGGCATACATATCTTTATTCTCGTGATATTAGACATTGCCTAGAGACCAAAATGGGTACCAGAAAAAATAATGTTGGCATTTAGACGTTTGCATTATTCACAGGAGGAAAAAGATTCCTAATCATTAATCAAGGGAATCTGAGGTCTATCCAGTCATGGAGAATTCAGGTGAGACATTTATCTTTCATATCAGAAGCCTCAGATCTTCATATTAAGTAGAACAAAGGTTTGTATATTTCCCTCCAAGCAAGTATTCCTAGAATATATATTTATTCTCTACTGTGACTAGGAAATTCCTGCTCTAATCGGAGGACGTTAGAGATATACCTGAGTTCATGACTGTAAAATCATGGCTCCTCACACTTTGGAACAAGAAGAAATGCAATACTACCCTCAAGGTACTGAATCTTTCTCTTTCCATGAAAAGTGGGACAAAAGTAAGAACTAGACATAAAGTTATCAAAACTAACCTACTGAATTAGAAAATGCTCATATGTAGAAATTAACTTATTTCTGCTAACCAAATGAGCATAGCATCAGATTTTCAGGAGTGGGCTAAGAGTGGCATGTAGGACACCATTTTCAATGGGGAGAATTCAGACATTAATTATCCCTATTAAACTGTGAGATATGATTTCCTATGAAGATGTAAGCTACAGAGCATACCATGTGTATATTATGGTGTTTCTACAATGCTAAATGGTGATTAAAAGTAAACCCTATCACTAAAAAATGATACATCTTCATTGAATGCATGGTAGCCCTAGTTTTACACTGTTTCCAGGAAAAATTAACAGTGGTTGAGACCTTTTCCCTCTGTGCCTGGTAGCCCTTACATAAACCCTTGTCCAAGTGAAATTCGGAGAACACTGATTTGAACATCCATCACAAAAATATAGAAAAGCTAGCTTGAAATCCAGAGCATTTAATGGTATATTCCCACAAAAATTGGCAATTTCCTGTTCTTACTGATAATACCTTAAAGGCATTTATAAGTTTGAGAACCTACCGCAGGAATTTACATCTAAACTCTGAGAAGGATGTAAATATTTTAGCTGGGTGTTGGTGGCACAAGGCTTTAATCCCAGCACTCGGGAGGCAGAGGTAGGTGGATCTCTGTGAGTTCCAGACCAGTCTGGTCTACAAGATCTAGTTCCAGGACAGCTTCCAAAGCCACAGAGAAACCTTGTCTCCAAAAAAATCAAAAACAAACAAACAAACAAACAAGATTTCACTCATGCCTTCAGTGGATTTGCCAGAGAAAGATGATTTCCATACTTTAAACAAGAATTTTCCTGGATCATGCTCTTCCTTAAAAGGTAAATTATGCCATTCACACTTATAACAACACCATAGGAGATAATCAGCACTCCCAAATTTTGTCTGACTTTTTTTCACCCTATGAAAGACAGGAGTGAGTATTCCTCCATTTCAATCATGGAGCTGTCATATTTCACTTTTCTTAGCATGGCCCCTTGATTTGCCTGCTTACTGAGAAACGTTGTTCAGTATAGTGGCAGATCACAAAGAAACAAGACAGCAAGCAGAGCTTGGAATCTATCTCCTTCCTTCAATTCAGTCATCAGAAACTGTGTTCTTACCATTGCAGCCCATATTTTTTAGGTTGACTGAAGATAAATGCAACTATGCGATTTATCTGGAAAAGACAGAAAAAGTTGTCAAGAATCCTGAGACTGTTGACATATATCCTGCAGCTTCCACTCTAGATATGAATATACCAAATCAAAGTGACGATTCGGAATGTGAGGACAATGTCCTAGGACTACAGTGGACTGAATTTTACAAGATATGCAAATGTCTCCTGAAAATGTATCAGATTTTCCTTATGTAGCGATGGCAATATAAATTCTACTTTTTTGATAGAGTGTGTCTTATGCAGATGAGTCAACTCCTTCTCAGAAATCCTATGTACCTATATTCTTCATTTTTCCACTTATAACAATGAGAGCATCAAATATTTCTTCCAACGTCAAAGAGAGCCCAGACCCCTATAGCTATAAATTGATTATTGCTACTATATAAAGTTAGAATTTCAGCTGTAGGCCGGGCTGTGGTTGCACATGACTTTCATCCCAGCATTTGGGAGGCAGAGGCAGGCAGATCTCTGTGAGTTTAAGACAAGCCTTGTCTACAAGAGCCAGCTATAGGACAGCCTCCAAGGCCACAGAGAAACCCTGTCTGGAAAAACCAAAGGAAAAAAAAACAGAATTTCAGCTCTAGTAAACTAGAATGTAAATACCTGACATTGGGGAAATGTGATAAATGATCCATCTAATAATCTTGGCTCATATTTTGAGAACTGCTCTTCCAGTATCAAAGAATTTTTGAATCTGACATTAAATTCCAGGAACAGCCTAATATGAATAACGTAGATTGATACAATTTTTTCTGAGGGTTTTTGGGATATACCTTGTCTTATGTACTAGGTACAACATGTTCTCCAACTAAGGAATAGTCCCTTGGGCCTTTGTTTCATGACTCATGTAGTATGATATTTGGCTTAGAGATATTGATATATGAGAGACTACCTCTCTGAATAATGTCTAAACTAGATATGCCAGAACCTAGTATTTGCAACCTGAGTCGAGAATTCATGTCATCTATGTTTAGCCAGCCATCAGAAATTGAGAATTCTGCCAAAAATACATAGATCTAAATGGCTAACCCAAAATAGAGGAAGCAAACTTCTAAGCCTGTATCATTCATGCTGTTACAAACAGCATTTGAATGCTAGGAGTTCTTCCCAAGATTGAAGACCACATGTGGAATTACTAACATCTGAAATAGTGTTTCAAAAGTGGGTGATAAATGTTGTGATATTCCTCTACTGCTAATCCCTTTAAGTCAGGGGAGTATGATTTCTACCCCCCATTAACCAAGGTCATTCTGAAATTTACTTTTGTTTAAGAGGGTCTCACATTTTTTCTTTCATAGACGGTGTCAAGTATTCCCATTCATCCATTATTACTCCATACCTTTTCAATTTTGTTAGACATAGTACTTATACAAAAGCCTGCTTTTGACTGTGTCCTTTATAACAATGGAATTTTAACTTTTATTTTTCTCTTCCATGGCACTCACATTTGTTCATTTGTACAATTGGGTATAAAGCATTTTAATGCTCAGTAATAGGGACTAAAGTGAATGGAGCCCTTTGATTCTTCCTCTGTATAAAAAACATTATGTACTTTGAGACAACAGGACAGATTAGAAAGCTTATAATGCATCCTTGGCAAATCAGATAGTCTCTATTGTCTAAGGTGTCTAAGGTGGTTTTGGGGAAAAGTGTCTGGTAATGGAAAACTCCAAATGTTTTCTGTTGGCAAGTGAGTGTCTCAAGCAATCTTGTTTTCAAAGACACTTCAGAGTTACCCTTCTGATCTCTAGATGACTTTCTTAATATGGTCACTTATCATTGCACACAAGAGCCTCCTCATCAGAGAAAATCAGAAAATTCAACACCTACAAGAGATGGGAACACTCTACATGCATGAAAATATAGCAGACAATAAAATATAGACATGGATTCATCTGCCTAGAACCCAGTAAATGTACTTGAAATTTTGGTATCAATTGTAGAGAAAAAGACATTCTTGTCTTTTTCTACACAGAAGACCAACTGTTCTTCAGAATAATATTCTGAATTCTTTCTGGACTCACAAACTTTTGACTAATCGTATGCATATGTGTAGCTGGGGGGCATAATGAGAAGCTAATAAGGCAGGGACCACAGAATCTCCCAGTACCCAAGGTAACCTAGGGTTTTCACCACTGTCAAGTGAGAGTTGGATACCTACATATATTTATAGTGCTTCCTCCACCTAATAAGGAGATTCAGAAATTTTCCCTTATTCACGGTAGTTTCAGAAGTTTCCACTCTGCAAAAGGAGATACAGAACACACTCAACAAAATGTCACTATATATTCCTCTTTGAAATAAGCAATCTTTTGTGTATATTTGAGAATTGCAGTCCTTTTCTTGCATAACAATCTTGCATTAAAAATCAAATATCTATACAAAGTAAAATCAAATTAGTGTATTTGACCATCTGCACCTCAGGGACATTCTTAATGCTAAAGGATGATATTAAACATGCTTCTCTGCTGCATACGACTTTTCTTTACCTTCCCTTTACATATTATATATGCATGGTTAATCTCCATGCATAGTATCTGACTACACAGCCTGTAATATCCAATCTCACTACTAATGTGTGTTGGAAGACATAGTTATTAATATAATAACTGAAAGACTTGCTTATACTGATGTGACATTGAAATACCATGGTACTCATATTGTATACAGTAGTAAATAACCAAAATTGTGAGAATCCACACTTTGTTCTATTCCATGTAGCTTAGGATCAAATTGGAAAGCCCACAGAGAAAGCAATTTTTGTCCTTCCTCTTGGTTAAATGATTAGATCATGTCAAGGCTCATATGGAATCTTTAAGGACAATACCTTTACAAATTGGAAAGAAGATTTGGATGTAAAGAAAGAGAGATTATGTATTTGGCTATGCAATATGGTGAGACAAATAACTCCCTTCCCTTTCACACATTAAAATTTGGCTTGCAACTCTTTGTAACTCTACAAGATGGCCTATTACTTTGCATTCTTCTACTCTGCCTTACACAATCACCTTACTAGGATTTTTTCAAGTGCATTTTACTTGTGCTATAATGTAGTTTACTCTACCCCAATCTCCACAGACTCAAGATGTATGTCTCAGATATTCTTTATATGGTAAATGCACATCCTAGTTGTAAGTTCTCTCCATTGGAATTCACTCTAGTTAGAGTTCACAGAAAGCAATCATAGTGAGCATATCAAGATTGGAGGCCACTGCCAGAAATCCAGTCAAAACCAGTCACAAGAAGTATTGTTGTTGTCATTTATACTCTGAATTGGGTCGTTGAATACAAAACTAAGGAGCCAGTATGGTTGACACAGGAGCACCAGTTGTTCAAAAATACTAAAGTTGATACTTGTTGTCTTCTAAATTTCCCAAAAGTCATGGATATCCTAATTTGTGAAGAAATGCTAGATGAAAAAGCAGTGTTGGGACCCATTTCTGCTGTAGACTTCACAGGAAGAAATTCAACATTTGCCTAAATTGATAGTAATTTTCCTCCTTTCCGGAAATGTATGACCTTCATCAATGACAATTATAGTAACTAATTTTGACTTATACTTGGCATTAGATTTCCTCTATTAAAAATGTTCTTGCTATCTGCCCCATTAAAAATGTTGAAAATTACCCCTTAGGGAAAGACCCCATTCAGTTCTTCTCCAATTGCTTATCAATAAGCACAATTTGAGCCTTAATGCACTTGCTCTACCAAGAGTGTCACAGAAAATCATGGTTTACAAAGCTTGGGGCTTAAAGTATTACACCTTTTAAAAAGTGCTCTCACTTCTTTCCTTTTCTTTCAAGTGACATAACACATATTCCTTCAATTAGCTTGCACAGCATGGTAGGTCCATAATATCATGCTCTTCATGAGGATACTTCAGATGTACTCCCACTGACCATGTGGCTATTCACCTACCCTTCTAACACAAAGTATCTTCAACAACACTTCAAATGTCAACATCTTCATAGAAGAAATTCTGAGACTGGTGTCCTACATGCATTGAACATTTGAAAGATGAGTCTATTATAACCTTAATGTTCTCTTGGAAAATGGTGCAGTACTTTGGTCTTCCTGTCCTTTATGAGGTACCCTGTCAAATTTCTGTCAAAGGTATCCAGAACCTCAACTTACATTGCCCAGTTTACATTCAGTTTTTCCTCTCTGTACAATATGGACTTAAAAGTTCAGTGTAAGTCCAAAAGTATTCCGATTTCTTGTAACCAGCCAGGTCTCTGATGTATAACTACCCATTAAATGATAAGAATTTCTCCTTCTGCACAATAGGCCTATACATATCTCACCAATGATGCTGAAGTATTTACAAATCAGGACTTGGAGATATCACATCCTCTTTCCTTAAATTTTGGAACACTGGATATATACATTATTCTCAAGATATTAAATATATCCTTAGGTACTCCAAAAATGATTGGAGCAAATGATTGGAGCACCAAAATGATTGGAGCACCAAAACTGTCCAAGAATACACCCTATTACCCTTTGTACTTCCAATTAACTTCCCCAAACTTAATTTAAGAAGGCATTTCCCTACTAAAAATGACTGCAGATATGATTCATTTCATAAAATTCAACAGCCCTCAATGCACAAAGCAGTCTCATAAATTCTATGTATTCTTTGGGAAATAGACTTATCAGTATTATATAATAGGGTTACTACCCATTAAAGCATATCAACTTCTCTTTCTGCACAATAGCCCTTATACATCTCACCAATTAGGCTGAATTATTTACATATCACACCATGGACATGTTCTGTAATCTCCTAGTAAATATGTGATCATTGGATATTCAAACTTCTCTGAAGGCATTACAAATATCCTCAGGTACTCCAAAATCAATCAAAGTATGATTTCACCCAAAATTTCCAAGAATATGCTCTTTTACCATTTTTCCTTCCAACTCTCTTCGCCACACCTTAATTTAAGAATGCATTTCCCTACTTAAAATGACAGCATATATGTTTGCTTTCATAAAAAGTTAACAGTCGTTAATGCAAAAACCATTCTCATAAATTCTATTTGTTCTTTGGGAAATAGACTTATCAGTATCATCTAATATGGTGTCATTTTAACTCAAGGGCCACTATACTGCTGCATTTTAATGCTGAATGGTCATCAGATGAGGTTTTTTTCACAAAAGGCATTTACTTGTCATCTGTTTCATGGTCATAAGCTTGTTCCCAACTAAATGGAGGTACCAGTCATTCCATTCAAAACTATTGACACACAAGGCCATGGATTGTCAAGTAGAGCCCAGTCCTAAATATTATTAACTTATGGTGGGAAAACTGGTGTGGGTCCCAACACACATACATATGTCTGAACAGCTGAATAAACTTAAGGAAGAGATGCAATTGACAATATAGTTTCTGTGCTTTTCCTATACTCTATGAAGGTATGAAATATTTTGCAATTCTCTGGTAATTCTGATAATCTTTCTCCTGTGACTTCATGATCCCAAGACCATCCTCTCTGAGACTGGGATATATTGATCCACTTCATATGGGGATTCCAATCTGGCTCCTCAATTCATTGTGTGTCCATTATACATCTTCAGTGTACTGGGCCCCGAAAATCACATGCTTTTCCCTTCAGCCTTTAGAAATTTCCAATAGAATGGTATCTATCCCTAATCTCTATCCAAGTAGACGTCTGTTTTCTTCTCATCAAGGAGACCTCAGACCTTCTTGTCAGCCTGGTGTTACCAAAGGAAATTAAGATGTTCTACTTCTCATCAAGGTAACAATGTTCTGCTCTATTTTGTAGCAGCAGAACCTTATACAGGGAAATGGCATTTAAGATTCCCTCTAAACTACCTCTCAGATTCTTAGTTGAAGTCATCCTTGTAGATTCCTAAGAATTTCTTTAGAGAATATATTCTTTTTAACCCCATAATGGCTTCTTCTATCATGGTGTAACACTTGTTCTTCTCTTCCCTTGCTCCAACTTGATCTTAATGATCACTTCCATTCTCCCCTTCCCTTCTCCCCTCCCTTTTCTCCTATGTCCCTCCTCCTTCCTTTCATGTCCCCAATATACTAAGGAGACCTTCTCGTTTTCCCCCTCACAGGGGATCAATGGGTGTCCCTCTTAGAATCCTGCTTGATTCCTAGCTTCACTGGGGTCATAGATTGTAGGCTGGTTATCCTTTACTCTATATCTAATATCCATTTATAAGTGACTACATACCATGTTCCTCTTTATGTGTCTCGGTTACCTCACTCAGCATGCTTTCATCTATTTTCATCCATTTGCCTGCAATTTCAAGGTGTTAATTTTACTGCAGAGAAGTAATATATTGCTTATATTTTTGACATTTTCTTTATCCATTCTTCGAGTAAAGGGCATCAAGTTTGCTTGCCTTGCAGACTCTGGCTATTACAAATAGTGTTGCTATGAACATTGTTGAACTGAGACCTTGTGGTATCCATATGCATCATTTGCTTATATTCCTAAGACTGGAATTGCTGGATCTTGAGGTAGATTCATTCCCAATTTCGTAAGAAACTACCTTATTGATTTCAAAGTGACTGTAAAAGTTTTCATTATTATCAGCAATGAAGGTGTGTTCCCCTTTCTCTATGTCCACACCTGTATAAGCAGTCATTGGTGTTTTTTTTTTTTTTAGTCATCCAAGAGGTACAATATTATCTCAAAGTTTTCTTGGTCTGCATTGCCCTGATGCCTAAGGATGTTGAGCAATTCCTTACCTGCCTTTTGACCATTTGCCATTTCTCAGTTGAGAATTGGCTATTTAGTTTGGTACCCCATTTTTAATTGGATAATTTGTTGTTTTGGTTACTATATTCTTTGTTTTTTTATATTATTGATATAAGGTCTCTGTCAGAATTTGGGTAATTGAAGAAATTTTCACATTCTGTAAGCTGCACTTTTGTCTGGTTCCTTATATCCATTGCCTTACAGAAGCTTCCCAGGTTCAGGAGTTCCCATTTATTAATTCTCATTCTCAATGTCTGTGCTACTGGTGTTATGTTAAACAAGTGTTCTTTTGTGCCAATGCATTTGATTATACTTCCAATTTTCTCTTCTAAGTTGTTCAATGTGACTGGTTTTACATTGAGTTTTTGATCCACTTGGACTCCAGTTTTGTGCATGGCAATGGATAGGGATCTATGTGCAAATCTACATATCAGGATCCAGTTATTCCAGGTCCATTTTTTAAAGATACTTTCCTTTTCCCATTGTATGATTTTTCTTCTTTGTCAAAAATCTGGTTTTTGTAGGAAGTGTATTAATATTAGGGACATTGATTAAAATATTTTCCTCTAACTATAAGTTTTTGTACCAATACCAAGCTGCTTTCATTATTGTAGTTCTGTAGTTGACCATGAAGCCAAGGATCAATGCCTATGATAGTTCATTGTATAGTATTTCATATCCTGTGTTTTATATTTTCCACAAAAAATTGAGTGTTATTCTTTCAAGGTCTGTAAAGAATAGTGCTGGAAATTTGGTGGAGATTTCATTGAATCCATTGATTAAATTTGAGAAGATTTCCATATTTAATGTTTTGATCCTATCTCTGCAAGTGCGTGGCACACCGTTCAAAATCATGATATCTTTAACTTGTTCAGCTAGTATTACCACTAGATACTTTCTATTGTTTGTGGTAGTCAGGAAAGGATATTTTTATCATTTATATCACATAAGTATACATATACATATACACATGCATATGCATATATATATATATATATATATATATATATATATATATATATTCAGACTACTTCAGACTACTGATTCTTAAATAAAACTTGTATGCTCTCCTAAGCATAATAATTTTTAAAATACTTTAAACACTTAAAATATGAATATTTTTGAAAGTAATCGCTAAAATTGTTTTTTAGTGTTGAAAATTTTTTGCTTATTGGTATTTTAACATGGCAGTTTTTAAAATTTATTTTGTTCATATTTATCCCAATTGAATATATTTGATTAATATTTTGATTGTATAAAATATGATCTTGAGCTTCAATTGCCTAAGTATTTTATAAACATTTTGTTCAAGTAATGCCCATGAAGGCCTACTGTCTCTTGTTTTGGTTAATCAAGTAAATTGTTAATTCATGAAAGTAATATTTTCTGTTTCAGTTTTTCTGAGCAGAATAGAAATAAAAATATTTCATTAGGTTTTTCTCTCAATTGAAGAATAAAAGAGAACCTTCAAATGCATTCCAGGTAATGATGTAATGATGCCAATGTCACTGTATCCTGACATGGAAAACCAAGTCCTTAGTGAAGAGCTCCTCACAGCAGCAATTCACTGGTGACATGACCAGGCAGAGAATACCAGATTGGACACACACCAGCTGGAAGGACCACTCTGAGTCTCACTACAGTGCAATCTTGGTTTTTCCTCTGCCCTGCACCGTCTTATTGAATTGAGTGTGGGTTCTACTTGGGCCTCAACTCCCACAAGCACTCACTGCTTTGACCTTCCTTGGTCTCCAATCTCAATTAGAGTGGACTCATGCTGGCCAGAAAGACAACCATGAGTTGGCCACACATCTAACTTGTTCCCCTCCAGCATGCCTCCCCTATACTAATCCTTGAAAATCAGGGGAGAGTGTTGTACTTTCATTCAGATTTAAAGGAAATACATGTTAGATAGGCCACAAACATGAGAGATACATTAACAATAGAGTTTATTACAGGTGGGTGGAGAGAGAGGGAGAGATGAGAAGAAACCAAAAGGTAAGAGGAATAACAGAGAAAAGAGAGCCAGAGGATGATAAGAAACCAAGAGAGTTAAGAGTGAGAGACAGAGAACATAAGTGGGGGTTTCTGTCTTTTAAAGGGGTACTTTACATCTACCTGCAGACTGAGTACACATGGAAACATGGGCTGAGCAGAGGTCTGCCTGAATAAATTCTGCCAGGTGACCTTGGCAGGCTAGTATTATGCCTGAACATTTCATTACCACCTTTAATTTTATTGAAACGGTGGGGTGTTAGATGTGACAGGTTACTGAATAAGGACATCAAGTTCTCAAGAATACTTGAACTATGGGCAGTTGCCACTTTGGGGGGACCTGAGAAAGCTGGTGTGTTGCCATGTCCTAAGGTAGCTGGTAGCTCCATCGTAGTCCAGTCTGTATGAAACTGGCAGGCAGTTGTTAGAAGAGGAGCAATGTCAGCAGCATAGAAGACAAGGGTAAGTTAAGAAAAAAATGTTTCTTAAGTCCTGGCATTGGAGGGGATGAATGTCATATTATAGGGGTGTGTCTGAGTGGTCCCAAGATGAGGGAAGAGAGTTTGGAACCAGGGATAGATTGAATAATGTTTACGTGAATTGAATTTGACCTGTTTGGATTTGTACAATTCAGCTCCCTGGAATATACATGAATCCTTTGGGTTTGTGAAAAACATAAATTTTAGATCCCATAGCAGCCGATTTATGTTAGAAGTGACTTGGCAGTAATCATTAGTATTTTGAAACTGACAGATATATTTAGGACAATGAAAAGCACCTTAATTTTGACCTGCAGTCATCGTATAGTGTTTTATGCTGCTTAGTACTCTGTCAAAGTTGGATCAGTAGCTTATTAGAACTTTATTGATTAGTGTTACAACTATAAACAGTATCAGAATGAAAGACAGGAATCTGGACCATGGTTCATTCTTTGGAAGGTAATGTAAAATTTAAAATCCTTGTTCCTGAAATATGTTCTGTTTTAAGCTGGCAAATCTACTGGTTGTCAAAACCATTAGAGTTCTTGAGAAGGATAAAATTTTACCTACGCCAATGATGAGAGAGTGAGAGACACTAACTGGCTGGCTCCATGAACACCCAAAACCAAGGTCCTCTGTGCCTGTTAAGGGCAGCTGCTTTAAGGATATCTGCCTCCTGCTGATAGCACAGGACTTGTGGATAAGAGAACAATGTTAGTGAGGCTCGACTTCAGTTGGTCAAGCAGCATAGGGAAATAAGTTTTCACTTACCTCTTGTACAGAATGTGAAGAGTCCATTGAATCAGTTGAGGTGAAAGGCAGTGTTGCTGTGGAGACTCTTCACTGCCTAACAGTATTCTTGGAGGAAATTGGATGGGACCAGCAGGTGGCCTTTCTCTGTGATGGAAAGCTTTTTAATAAAACATTTTGAATGCTACAACTTCTAGATCTCTGAAACTTGAAGGGCTGTCTGTCTATTTTGTATATTTCAACAGACAAAAGGTGCCTTCATTGAGTTACCTTAAGCACATAAGTGAATACAGATTGGTGTCAGATCTGTCTGGGAAGCTAGATGTCAGATGAGAGAGCCTGTGTAGGGAAGTATCACTCAGGGTACTCCAGCCTGAATGTCACCACTTCTAACTCAGTAGGTTAGAGTTACACATCTAAAGAACAAAGAATTAGAGAAAATCCCCTTTTATAAAGGAATCTTTACCTGTAGAAACAGCTTGGAGGATGGTCTGGGTGGTATAAATATTTTGATAATTTGAAATAGAAATTTATGACTTTAAAGGTTTATCATAATTTAACATACATCCAAGTTAAATTTAAATTGCATAGAGAATTACCTCAAATTGATAAACAGTAGCTTCATGTAGAAAAAAAGCTAAATGTACAACTAATGTACTAAAATGTGTGAGTGAAACACCAGGAAGCCTTAAACCTCCACAAAAATGTGCAAGAAACTTAGGGTTGTCTCCATTAAGGTTATGTTCTTTTTTTTACTGCTGAGTAGTATTCCATTGGATAAATGTACCACATTTTTTTAAAAATCCATTCAGCAGTTTATGGACATTAAATTTGTTTCCAATATCTTGTAGTAGAAATAATTCAGCTATGAACATAATTGAGCAGTGACTTTTGGGTTTAATTGAGCATACTTTGGGTAAATGGTTTCACATGTGTGTGTGTGTGTGTGTGTGTGTGTGTGTGTGTGTGTGTGTGTGTGTGTGTGTGGTTTCTGGAAGCGGTATAAGTAAATTTTGAGATAGAAGAACCAAAAAAAATCATTACAACTTACAGATAGACTATTGTGATAAGGAGACAATAAAGCAAGTTGTAATGTGAGGTCAAGATTGTGTGGGATTCTGTTACTTTGTGTGTATTGTGTCATACCTTAATATCATTATTTTACCCTGGCAATCACATTTGGATTCTTTCTCTCCATAACATGGAAACAACAACTAGAGAACATTTGAGAAGCACATAATTCATATTATAATGTACTATCCCATACATGTGTCCTATACAGCTTTTGATATTCACAAGTTGAGAAGTGACTCCACCTAGGCCATGGACAAGGCCATAAACAACAGCCTTGGATCTGGCATGATTACTGTCAACTACAAATAACATCACTGAATCCAGTTTGAGAAAAAGTTATGTAAAGGCTTTCATAGGTTGATAAACTCCTTTTTTTCTCCATTTTTAAAATTAAATTACAAACAATATTGTTTCACATGTCAATTCCTTTTCCCTCTCCTTCTCCTCTCCGGCCTTCCACTAACACCATACCTATTCCATACCATTTCTTCTCCACAGAGAGAGTGACATCTTCCATGTGGGTCTTTGCCATCTGTGATATCCTTTGGTGTAGGCCCTAGGCCCTCACTTATGTGTCCAGTCTTAGGAATATTCCTTCATGTGAAATGGGCTCCCAAATTCCATTTCTATGCTAGGGATAAGTACTGATCTACTACAAGAGTCCCCAAATATTTCTGAGGCCTCCTTACTGATGCCCACAACCCTTGTGTGTGGAATACTTCCATGCTGGATTTCCAGTCATCTGTAGAGGGCCCATGAGCTTCCCCTTGTTCAGGTCCAATATTTCTATAGGTTTCATCAGCCTGGTCTTGACTGCTTTGCTCATCACTCCTCCTTCTCTACACCTGGATTGAAGTTCAGTTCCATGTTTATCTGTAACTGCTTCTACTTCCATCTGCTGCTGGATATGCACTCAATCATATATTGAATTTTACACATAGAGCAAAGGGTCGTCAGCCTACAATCCACACCACTAAAGAAGTTAAGCAACAAAGTGGACTGTAAGGGAAATCCTCTTTCTTAAGAAGTAAACTTGGAGTAAAAATTAAGCGCTTGAAATAGCCATCAAGATTTGAGTTTTCCATTGTTACATCCATTCTGTAAGATTTTAAGCTCTTTTTCTTCCTGGATTATTATTCTCTCAGAATGTGCTTGTCTCTAAATATATACATATGTCTTTCTTAATATATCTGAAGGAGTATAAAATTCTGTATTCACTGTGTCAGCACCACTTGAAACCATTGTCTGTCCCTCAAGTTTAAACTTAGTGTTTGAAGACAGTTTAGACTCCTGACACACGGTTCATGCCAGGACTGTTGCCACACACAAAGCAGCCTTAGTTTCTTCCTCATGGACCAGTGTTGATAATTTTCATTTGGAGCCTTCTAGAGTCCTTTCAACTAAAAGTATAGATACATGCTTTCTCAAAATTGTGGAGGAGCCTTTGATTGTAGGGGAAGGAATCTGCCCCTTTGAAATGAGGGTCTTCTACAATATCCATCCCCAACACCATGCCACTGAGTGAAGTATGGAGAGTCAGTCATGAACAAAATTGTATAAGGTTGTGTTTTGCCACATGGGAGTCTTGTGATCGGCATGTAATTGGGAAGTGAAGGGAATGCTCAGCACAGAACCAACTGAGTGAACCAGAAATACTGCAAGAGATTGCCTTTTAATTTGAAATTCTATCCTGAAGAAAAATGGTTTTACTAAAGACAGCTAGTATTTTTGTTTGTTTAATTGTTTGTTCTTTGCTTGTGTGGTTTTCATCTTATTACTTGGAGTTAGTAGAGTCTACATTCTACAGACATGGTCAAGGTTCTTTCTTCTATGGAAATTCAAGAATAAGTAAAGATTGAGGCCATGATGGACTGTGTAATTTCCCAAGGTATACAGGTATCTATATTTCTTTGGTGACAAACATTAGATATGACGATCTCACACTTTTAATGGTGGTCATGTTTACCATGAAACATAACATATTACTCAAGGATTATACATATAGTGACTGGTTAAGTTGGGTACTTTTCTGGAGTTTTTTATTTCATGCTTGGTGGAAAATAGACAAACCATAATTCTAAAGAGAGACTTAAATTTTATGGAGACCCCCTGAGTTTTCTTTGGCTCTTTAAATCAACCCATTCAACATGTCCAGGGGACATGGTATATAGACAAATGATGTACATTCATACTACATGGACATATGTACAGCTATGTTCATAACAGCAAGTATTTGTAATAGGATAACATGGAAACAACCATAATGTTGCTTGACTAAAGAATAGATGAAGAAAATGTGATACAATTAATCAATGGAGGACTACTCATTGGAAAAAAGCAGTGAAACCAATGCATGGAACTAGAAGAAACTATCCTGAATGAGATAAACCATACTCAGAAAAACAAATATGTTATGTACTCAATAATATGTGTTTATTGGACTTAAATCAAATGAGAACTAGGCTACGATCCACAACTCCAGAGAACTAGGAAAAAGTAGGACCCTAAGAGAGACATACATTGTCCCCAGAAAAGGGGAAAAGGACAAAATTTCCTGAATAATTTAGGAGCAACAGGGAAGGAGGAGGTAGGTAGGAGAATGAGGAGGGGAGAATAGGAGGTGAAATAAGAACATGTGGGATCAGGAAGATTAATTAAGGGGAAGAATAGATGTCATCAAGCAAACAGATACCTTATAAAAGGAATAAATTATGGGTTTAAAAAGAAATATGGCAATAAGCAAATATCCATGGATACACAAGGATAATACCATATAACAATCTAAGCAATAGTGGAGAGGCTACCTTAATGAAGTTCCCATATAATGTGATGGATGACTACATTATATCCCATCCTGGAGCCTTCACCAGTAGCTGATAGAAGCAGAAGAATACATGCAAAGCTAAACAATGAGCTGAACTCCTGGAACCCAGTTTCAGAAAACAGAATGATGTGCAAATGGGTCAATACCATGCAGGAGATATCCACAGAAACAGCTGACATGACCAAGTGGGAGCTCCCGCACCCTATTCTGATAACTGTGGAACCATCATAGTACCATAATATTTCTTATGTCCATTTGAATGAATAATTATTTCAACTCTTTTCTATGAGTTAGTTACTGTATTTAATGTCAGGCTGTGTTTCGTGTTTTCCAAAAAGGAGATATATTCTTTTCAATGATATACAGTCTATTAGACTGTGTATTTTTATAAACATATTATGTCTATTGGTAGTAAGAGATATTAATGAACTGTGGTTGTTATTTCTTCTTTTTATCTACTTATTTTTATATTCTAATACCTTCTAGCCTCTCCTCATGCAACCTCCTATTTCCCCCATCATCTCATTTGACGCTTGGAGCTGGTAAGTCCTACCTTAGGAAATACCCAAAGTCTGACCTTTTTATCAAGTTGAGGCAAGACCAAGGAAACACTCTATCCACCATAACTCTACATCAAGGCTGACTAAGGTGTCTCTTCATATAGAATGGGTTCCATCAGGTCAGTTTCTGCATTAACTTTAGAACTTGGACCCACTGAGAGAGAGCATATATTGCCTGACAATCACTGTTGTTACCTGAATTAAGGGAGTGGCCTTCAGTCCTATGTTGTTTCCCTCCTTTTCAGACCAGTGCCAGTTATCGCCCACTAGCTTGTGTCAGTTTATTGTGTGAGTCCCACCATCATGCTCTTGACTATGTTGTTCATAATATTTCTCCTTTTTCACTGTGAATTGACTCCCTGATCTTAGAAAAATGGTTAGTGGAGGATTTCTGCATCTGCTTCCATCTGTTTCTGCAAGAGGTATGTATCTTGTCCAGAGTTTTGGATTGCAGGCTAAGGGTCTTTTGTTTTATGTCTGATATCCTATTATTAGTGGGTACATATTAATTTTTTGTTTCTTGGATACCTCACTCATACTGAATTTTTCTGCTTCTGTGCATTTGCCTTCAAGTTTTGGGAAGACATTTTGGGTGATTAGTATTCCATTGGGTAAATGTAACATATTTTCTTTACCCATTCACCAGTTGAAGTGCATAAAGTTTGTTTCCAATATCTGGCTAATTTCAATAATATTGCTATAAACATAGTTGAGCTAGGGACTTTGTTGTTTAATTGAGCATACTTTTGGTTTATGACTTCACATACATGTGTGTTTTCCTGAAGCTGTATAAAAAATTGAGATAGAAGATACAAAAAATGCTTAAAACTTAGATAGACATAACTGCAAAAAGAAAGCACATAAAGTTGTAATGTGCGGTTGTGTTTGTGTGGGATTATGTTACTCTCTGTGTATTGTATAATACCCTAATATTATTATTTTTGCCTGAAAATCACACATGGGAAAAATTGGGATTCTTTCTCTTCATAACATGGGAAGAACAATTAGAGAACAGCTAAGAATTACAGTTTTCTTAGAATAATTTACTATCTAATACATGTGTTCTGTACAGCCTTTAAAATTCACAAGGTGGTAGGTGACTCCAATCTGGACATGGGCAAGGAAATCCACAATATATTTGTAACTGGCACAATTACTCAGTCAACAGCATATAATATCACTGAATACAGTCTGAGAAAAAGTTACTTAAATGCTTTCATTGGTGGATATCCCCTTTCTTAAGAAGTAAACATTGAGGTTTCTTGAGAAGTAAACATTAAGCCTAAGAAATTTCCCTTAAGATTTGAGGTTTCTAGTTTTACATCCAAATTGTGTAAGAATTCAAGATATTTCATGTTTTTTATGTTCTTTTATTTTTTTCGAAACAAGTTTTCTCTGTGGCTTTGGAGGCTGTCTTTGAACTAGCTCTTGTAGACCAGGCTGGTCTCTGGTCTCAAACTCAGAGAGATCCACCTGCATCTCCCTCCCGAGTGCTGTTTCTTATACACTATTAAGATTCATGTGGAAGGTGCTTTTCTCTAATAATATATCTGTCCTAAATAATCTGTTTGAAGGAGTATACAAGTCTATAGTAGAGTCTATATTCTATAGACATGGTCAAGGTTCTTTCTTTTATTGAAATACAAGTATATGTGAAGTTTGAGTCCCTGATGGACTGTGTAATTTCCTAAGGTATACAGGGATATAGAATTCTAGAATGAGAAATATTAGAAGTCACAGACTCAGACTTGCAATGGTGGCCATTTTTACCAAGAAAAAAAATGTATTACTCAAGGAGTTTTATATAGTGCCTGGGTAATTTGGGACCTTTATTGGAGATTATTAACTTCATGCTTGGTGGAAAACAGAGAAACCAGAATTCTAAATATATATACAAATTTTATGGAGCTCACCTCAGTATGCTGGATTACACAACAAGGTCCCTTGCTCAGCTATGTTTATAACAATATTATTGAAATTATCCAGATATTGGAAACAACCTTGATACCCTTCAACTGGTAAATGGGTAAAGAAAATATGTTACATTTACCCAATGGAATACTAATCACCCAAAATGTCTAAAATTCATATATGATTGAGTATATACCATGTTTGTCTTTGTGTGACTGGGTTACCTCACTCAGGATGGTTTCTTCTATTTCCATCCACTTGCCTGTGAATTTCAAAATGCCATTGCTTTATACTGATAGTAATACTCAATTGTTTAAATGTACCAATGTTCTCTATCCATTATACATTTGAGGGGCATCTAGGCTCTTCCAGATTCTGGGTATTACAAACAACACTGCTATGAACATATTTTAACATATGTCCTTGTTGTATAAATGTACATTCTTTGGGTATATTGCTGGATCTTGAGGTAGACTGATTCCCATTTGTGCTGAGAAACCACCATACTGATTTCCAAAATGGTTTTAAAAGTTTGCACTCCAGCCAGCAATGAAGGAGTGTTCCTTTTTCTCCACATACACTCCAGCATAGACTGTCATTTGTGTTTATGATTTAAGTCATTCTGTCATGTATAAGATTGTATCTGAGTTGTTTTGATTTGCATTTCCCTTATAGCTAAGGATTTTGAGCACTTTAAGTGTCTATCATCCATTTTATTTTCTCTGTTGAGAATTCTCTATTTACTTCTGTGCTTCTCTTTTCAATTTCATTGACTGGTGTTATGGTGGCTTGCTTCTTGAGTTAATTGTATATTTTGGATATCAGCATTGTCAGATGTAGGGGTGGTGAAGACTATTTCTTTTTGTGTCTGCTGTAGTTTTCTCTTACTGACCGTGTCCTTTGCCTTACAGAAGATTATCAGTATCAGGAGGTCCCATTTATTACTTGTAAATCTCAATGTCTGTGCCACTGGTGATAGGTTCAGGAAGCTGTCTCCTATACCACTTCATTCAAGGGTGTCTTCCACTTTCTCTCCTAGAAGGTTCAGTTTGGCTGGGATTATGTTAACGTCTTTGATCCATCTGGATTTAGGTTTTGTGCTTGATACAAACACTATCTTAAAGTAATAGCTGTCCATGTGCTACCAATTGTTCTACCTATGATCAGAGACTACCTAACAAACATAGGCTCTGTAATATGGAAAATTCTGGATTCCAGACTTTCTAAATTTTGATCTGATAAATATTTGAGGATTTTATGCATGTTTGAGAGAAATACCATCAAAGTAAAAATGATTCAATCACTTCATGTTTTATGTTTGCTAGCTAGATAAGCCACAATGTCAATGGAAACTTGTGAACGGAAACTTCTTATTTGATAGTTTTAAAATATTTTTCATTATGACATGGATATCTCTCCTGCTAATGTTCTTGTTAAGAAAATACACTGCCTTAGGCTTTTTGATGTTACATATCCAATAGAAAAACTAGATGCCTGTATTCAAACCAAGCCGCAAGGTTCACATTATTTCCTATTCAAAATGAGATTAGGATTCATTTGAAGTAATATACATTTACTAAAAATGGTTCTTGAAGAAAATCTTCTGGTTTTTTAAATGAATATTTCACAGTAGAAGAATAAAAGAAAAATGGAAGAAAGAAGGGAAGAGTAACAAAAGACAAGATAAAAGGAAAATATAAAAAATTAAAATGGATGTAGGGAGGGAATATTATTAAAAGATAAAGGATACAAAGTGGTTGGGAAAAGGAAGGTAAGAAAGAAGAAGCAAATAAGAATAAAATAATTAAAACTAGAACCGAAGACAGAGAAGGCAATGTTACTATTTCAGTAGAGTATATTCTAATGAATATAATTTAGATTATATAGCAATAACTAATGATAAGTGGGCCATGGATGTCAGATTGAAAAGACATAAGTGATATTGTTCAAACATACAACAAACATCTTAGTATCCTATGATTTAATTTAAAAATTGTACACCATATAACAAATTGTCTTACTCCGTTAAGAAGACCATTTCTCCCATGCTCAAAAAAGACCAAGTTTCTTCTAGAAAACTCTGTAGTTTTGAAGCCTTCTGAGTTTATCTACATGAACTTTATCAAAGATACTGTTGGATATTTTAGCTTTTGTCTGGGTTTTCACAGTTATATCCAAATTACATCAAACTGGAAATGACACAACATAAATGTGATGTTTGGGAGTCTCCATATCAAGGGAAATAACAATCATATCACAATATAAACAGTGAAAAAAACCTAAGAGGATCAGAATTATCCCCTCAATATTATGGAAAGTGAGAAATAGCCAGGATATGTTGTATCCCCTGGACATGTGGAATGGTTTGATATTAAGAGCCATGAATAGGTAGGGAAACTGTGGGGAGGTCCATAAAATTTGAATCTCTCTTTAGAATTCTGGTTTCCCTTTTTCACACCAAGCATGATGTAAGAAATTCCAGGATCGTTCCCAACTCAGCAACACACTATATGTAGACTCCTTGAGTAATAACTTTTGTTTCTTTCTAAACATGGCCAAAATTGCAAGTGTGAGACTGTGACTTCTAATGTTTCTCATTAATGTATTCTAGATCCCCTTATGCCTTAGGAAAGTACACAGTGCATCAGGGCCTCAAACTTTAAATATCTTGAATTTCAATAGAAGAAAGAAACTTGAACATGTCTGTAGAATATAGACTTGTATACTCCTTCAAATAGATTAACTAGGACAGATATATCATTAGAGAAAAGCACATTAGACATGAATGTTAATTAAGTATGAGAATTAGCTTGAAGCTGGGTGGTGGGGACACATGTCTTTATTCCCAGAACTAGGGAGGGAGAGGCAGGTGGATCTCTGTGAGTTTGAGACCAGCCTTGTCTAAAAGAGCTAGATAAATGACTCTTTGCAAAGCCTCAGAGAAATGCTGTCTAAAAAAATAAAAATAAAAAATATATACATGAAAACTAATAGCTTGAAATTTTACACAATGTGTGTAACACTGGAAAACTCAACTCCTGATGGATATTACTGAAGCTTATTTTTTTTTTTCAATTGCAACAATCTTTACTTCGTCACCTTAAGTTACACAAGCAACACAGGAATTCCATTTTTTGCTTGAGTACAAAAAATGTGTGTCATAAACATTACTAGCTCTAAGCAAATGTTAAGACGAAAGTACATGACAGGAAGTAGTCTTAGTCAAAATTATTTCGGCCCCAGACAGTGGTTAAGTTGCTGAGCTCGCTGTGATTCTGAGAATTTGATCTTGATGAACTTTAACATTCTTTAGGCCAATTCACAAATTTCATAAAGCATAAATAAAATCATTTTTATCCCCTGTATACCTCCATACAAAGTCTTCTCTTTTTTCCAACTTTTTTTTTTATTTGAATTAGAAGCAAGATTTTTTTTACATGAGAATCCTGTTCCCTTCTTCCACCCGTCCTCCCCTACCGGCCTCCCAAACTAAAACCTTATCTGTCACATATCTTTTCTGCTCCCCCTGGATGGTGAGGCCTTCCATAGGGTGTCATTAGAGTATTTTGTTTCCTTTGGGGTAGGGCCTAGGCCCACCCCTGTGTGTCTTGGTCTGAAGCTTAATTTATTCTTCCAAGTTTACTTCTTAAGAAACAGGATATAAACTAATGATAGCCTTTGAAATACTTTTTCTCAGATTGTATACAGTGACAGTATATGCCACTGACTGACTAATTTTGCCAGATACAAGTCTCTATTGTTGATGTTCTTGTCTATGATCTGATTTGAGTCATATACCAACTTGTGAATATTAAAGGCTGTACAGGACACATGTATTGGATAGTAAATATCATAAGAAAACTGTGCTTCTCAGCTATTCTATACTTGTTATTCCTAGGTTATTGAGAGAAAGAATCCCACTATGATTGTCATGCAAAAATAATGATATTAATGTATGACACAATGCTCACAAAGTAACGAAATCACACACAATCATGACCTCACATTACCCCGTCCTTTGCTTTCTCCTTACCACATAAGTCTATCTGTAAGTTATCAGCATATTTTGCTTCTTCTCTCTCAAAGGTTCCTTATACAACTTCAGGAAACACCCATGAATGCAAAGGCATATACCCAAAGGATGCTCATTTAAACCACAAGGACACTTGCTCAACTATATTCATAGCAACATTATTAAGTAACTAGTTATTGGAAACAAACTTGATCCCCATCAACTGCTGAATGGATAAAGAAATATGGTACATTTACCCAATGGAGTACTAGTCAGCAGTGAGAAAGAAATAACATCCCAAAATTTAAAGCAAACACACAGAACCAGAAAAATCCATCATGAGTGAGGTATCCAAGAAACAAAAGTAATATATTATGTACCCACTCATAATTGGATATCAGACATAAAGCAAAAGATACCTAGCTTACAGTCCAAAATGATGGACAATGTGCAAACTTCTTGCAGAAACAGAAGGAAGGTGATGCAGATATCCAAAACTAGCCATTTTGCTAAGCTTCAGAAATCAATTCAAAGTGGGAAAGGAGAAATACTATAAACAACCAAGTTAAAACCATGATGGGGAGACCCACAAAATCATCTGACTAGAGCTAGTGAGAGATCACTGTCACTGGTCTGAAAAGGAGGGAATCAACATCAGACTGAACTTCCCTCCCTTAATACAAGTAACAATGGTGATTGTCAGACAATATATGGTCACTGGCATCAGGTCCAAGTTCTAACTTCAATGCACAAACTGACTTGGTGGAACCCATTCTATTTGGAGAGATAACTTGGTCTGCCTCAACACAGGATTATGGTGGCTAGAGACTTTCCTTGGTCCTGCCACAAGTAGATGATAGGTCAGGCTTATTTGTTTCCTAGGATAGGTCTTACCAGTTCCAGTGAACAAATGAGACGTTGGGACAAATAGCAAGTATCAGGAGTAGCGTAGAGATGGTATTAGAATATAAAAATAAATAGATAAAAAGAAAAAAGGACAATCATAGTTCATTAATATCTCTTAATATCAGATACTTATAAAAAGACACTGGGTACTAGATTGTATACAATTTAAAATAGGATCTCTCCTTCTGCTACTACCTGAAACACAGCCCAACATTAAAGACAGTAACAACCTCATAGTAAAACATTGGAAATAACCTACTTCTATGTTTAACACATCTATCAGGGATTTACAACTAATTCATGGGAATCACTTGTAAAATAATTTCCCCACTCTCTATCAACTATTATCATTATACAAAGAGCAACCTTCAATGAATGTTCAGAACAGGGCTGACTGCAGACAACAATGAAGTGCTAGGTGTGGGTCTGTGGAGCATCAACAGCTTTTCAAAAATTGTCAGAAAAACTTCCACACTGACTGCCAGAATTGTTTTACAAGTTTTCACTCCCAGCAGCTACAGAGAAGCATTCCCATTCCTCCACATCCTCTCCATCATTAACTCTCCATGGTGGTTTTTCTCTAGCCATCCTGGCATGTATAAGATGATATCTCAGAGTTGCTATGATTTATATTTCCCTGATGGCTAAGGATGTGGAACACTTTCCTAAAATTATTTTAGTCATTTTAGATTCCTCTATTGGTCAAACTAAAGTCCCAAAGGATCAAAGACTTAAATATAAATCAGTCCATAATGAAACGCTTAGCAGAATAATTAGTAGGTAGCATTGAATGCAATTGTAAGGCAAAAAAAAAATGTTAACAAGAAAAGACAGCAGCACAGAGAATCAGAAAAGCTCTTCACAACCTCAGATGTAGCCAAGGGCTGACTACGGAAATAAACAAATAACTGAAGAAACTAGTCACCCAAACAACAAATAATCCAATTTAAAAAGTGGGTTACAGAAATAAACAGATGATACAAAATATGGTTTTACTTCTTATGGAAGCAAACATCTATTAATTAAAGACGTGGAACAGGTCTTTCACAAATTGTTTAGTGAGAATGCATACCATCATGTTGGTTAACAGTTCCAGATACTTGGAAATGACCAAAAATTATGTCATAGGCTCATTAGGAAACTTAAGTCCATTGTATGGTTATAGTTAAAGTTTTACAATGGCACATACCTTAGGATATTATAATCCCAAAAGAAAAAATGCACCTCAGTTGCTTCCTGTTTTGGGGCCCATGCTATTTGTGGAGAGATTTCTGTCTTGCTTTCCAGGAAACACTTATGATCCGTCTGTCACTATCTATTACATCTTCAATTCTAAACAAATCACATACGCGCATTACATCTCAACATAACCTCCAGAAATTAGGCATAAGGCAACAGTGTCTCTCTGGCTTTAACTATTTTTATTTATGCTGCCCCACACTAAACTACTATGGCTTCAGTCCAGTACACATGTAAGCAAATGTCTCATTATACTATTCCAGTTAATTGATGACCTCTTAGATATATCCTGTATGCCGCAGTTCCCAAAATAAAGACAAAACTAAGTTTCTTGTACTTTTTTGTGAAGTTTTAAGGCTTCCTGATATTTCCCTCATACATTTTGGTGCATTAATTGTTGTATTTTTTAGCTTTTTTTCCTCCAATTTTATTAGAAACAAGATTGTTTCATATTTCAATCCTGGTTCCCATGTCCACCCTTCCTCCCCTGCCCCCACTATTGCTCTACATATCTCATACAATTTCTACTCCTTAGAGAGTGTGGGGTCTTCATTTTGGGGTCTTCACAGTCTATTATATCTTATAGAATAGGGCCTAGACCCTACCCAGATATCTTGGCTGAGGAAGTATCCATCTAATTGAAACGGGCTCCCAAATTCCGTTCCTATGCTAAGGATAAGTACTGATCTACTACAAGAGGCCACATGTATTTCTGAGATCTCCTCACTAACACCCATATTCATGGGTTCTGCACCAGTTCCATGATGGTTTTCCAGTGATTATTCTGTGGGTGAAGAGCTCCCACTTGTTCAGTTCATCTGTTTCTGTTGGTTTAACCGCCTGGTCTTGACCACTTTGCTCATCATTCCTCCTTCTCTGCAACTCGAGTCCAGTTCACATCAGTGTTTAGCTGTGGGCATCTGCTTCTATTTCCATCAGCTGCTGGATGAAGGCTCTAGGATGGCATATATGTTAGTCATCAATCTCATTATCAGGTGTGGGCATCTAAGGTAGCCACTCCACTATTGCTTAGACAGTTAGTATGTGTCATCCTTGTAAATCTCCAGACGTTTCCCTAGTGCCTGATTTCTCATTAAACCAATACTGGATTATGTTAGCCCACAGAATGGGAAAAGATATTCACCAACCCCATATCCAAGAGAGGACTGACGTCCAACATTTTCAAAGAACAAAAGAAGCTAGTTTCCCAGCACCAAATAATCCATTTATAACATGTGGTAAGAAGGAAATGGAGAATTCTCAATAGAGGAATGTAAAATTGCTGAAAGACACATAAACATGTGCTGAACATCCTTAGCCATCAGAGAAATAAAAATCAAAACAACTTTTTAGATTTAAATAAGGATTTCATATTTATAAAACTTTATAATATTGGAAAGAAAATTCACAGATAAAATGGAGGATTTTTTGTCCATACTAACAGATTGAAGAATATTATAATATCATAATAATTTAAAAATTATGCAAAACTAAGTTTTCTCAATAGAGGTATATTGCCTCAGCTTTAAGAGGAGAGGCCACAATAAACCAGACCATTTGATTTTCCAGGAAGGAGAGATTTTCGAGAGGCCAGAAACATTAAGGGACAATTGATCTGACTCTGTGTTGCTGGAATCTCAGTTCTCTACTGAGATTGTATAAAGGGGCAACAATAAAGTTGTTCCCTTGTACATTAACTCATATATGTAATCCTGGCTTTATATAAATTGCTTTACTGCTAATTCTGCCCAACAAAAAAACTGGGAGGCTGGGTTTTCTGCTTTCTCTTGTTAAACAATTTTGGAGCTCTTTAAACCTGCTCTGGAATCTCCACTCTTCAATGTGCTCCATAGTCTTAAACCATCATAGGCTTTAATGAAAGAAAATTCACCTAGATGCATGGTGATGTCTAAGGATGTATAATGGTTATTGTTTTGGAGAGAGTAAAATATCCAATGATAACACTGTATTTCATGTGGCTTCTTGAACACATTTTAAGAGTTCAAAAATTCCACAATGTTTTTACAGTGACATTTACCTTGGCAAACTGTCAGACATTTGTAACAGTGAATATAGGATAGAATATTGACACCCATGCTTAAATATATTCCATTTTAAAAGCACAAAGATGTGATACTTCTCTAGATACCTAGTATAATTTGGGGGGAATTCATTTTATAACTGAAGAAGTTTCCATTCCCTAAGTCATGAGCCTACAGAAACAACTTGATTAATTTTGAGATTTTTGGTGATATTCCTGGGGAAAACTACCCCTTCTGAGGCAGGGACACTATATATTCTTTCTACATAAATCTGAGTCTATGATACCCCTATTGTTGACAATGCTCTTGATTGGTGTGGACAAGCTTGGAGGTCTTAAAGGGAGATTTTTTCATGTCTAATGTCTGAAAAGATTAATTATCTCTAAATTTTGAGACAAGAATCTTACCTTTCCTCACTAAAATATTGATAACTATTCAGAGAATGTTAGTTTTGTCTTTTATATCATTGGACTATAACCTCTTTTAGTCTCAGATTCTTTTTAAATTGTGTCGATATATGGTTTTTAGAAGTGATCACATTGTTCTTTCTTTGAAATTACATAGCTCTAATACTAGACATGGCATCTTACATTATAATATGCAAGCATGATTTTGGATGTCTTCTGAAATTTTTGATATATAGATGGATTTCTCCCTCCTTGCCCATTCGTCAAATTTATTTAGTGAAACACTATCTTTAAGTATTAGCTGTCCATGTGCTATCCATTATTATATCTGTGATCAGAGAGTATTTGAAAAGCATAGTCTGTGTAATATGGAAAATCATGGATGCCAGACTTTCTACTTTTTGACCTGACAAATCTTGCTTGGATTTTATGCTTGTTTAAGAGAAATTCCATCGAAGTTTAATGATTCAATTACTTCATGTTATACGTTTGCTAACTTGATAAGCCACGAATTCAATAGAAACTTGTGAAACAAAATTCTTTATATTTCATGGGTTTAAACAATCATTCATTATGTCATATATATATATATATATCTTGCTAATATTTTTGCTAAGAAGATACACTGCTTATGCTTAAATCTACACTTCCAATAGAAAGAGTAGATGCCTATAAGCAAACCAAGACACGAGGTTCACACTGCTTTCTATTCAAAATAAGTGTAAGATTAATTTGAAGTATTATAATTTACTTGAATTTTTCTGTGAACCAAATCTTCAGGTTTTTTAAAAAGAACATTTCACAGTAAAAAATAAGGGAAAGGATGAAAAAATGAAGGAAAGAATGGAGGAGTATCTAAAGACAGCAAGAAAGGAAAATCTAAAATTAAAATTAAAAGTAAATATGGGGAGGTAATAATATTAAAATAAAGGATATAAAATGATTGGGAAAAGGCAGGTAGGAATACATAATCAAACAAGGATAAATAAATGAAACTAGAACTGAAAACTGAGATGGTAATAAATATGATTTCAGCAGTTTATATTCTAATTAATATAGTTTAGATAATATAGCAATAACGAATGGTAAAGTGGCCATGAATGTGCTAATGAAAAGACATAAATAATACTGTTTAAACATACAATGAAGATTTTATTATAGTATAATTTAATCTAAAAAGGTGAATATAATATTACAAATTGTCTTATTCCTCTAAGAAGAACATTTCTCCAATGCTCAGCTAGACCAAGTTTCTTGTATAAAGTTCTGTAGGGTTGAAGACTCCTGGGTTTATTTTCTTGCAATTTCTCACAGATAGTGTTGGATATTTTATTTTTTATTTGATTTTTTTTAACAATGTCAACCTGGAAAGAGCACATCATAAATGGGATGTTGGGGAGACCTCATATCAAAAAAGGCCTTTGAATAACTTTTTTCCATACTGTATTCAGTTACATTATATGTCATTTACAGAGTAATTGTGCCAGATACAAGGCTATTGTTCATGCCCTTGTCCATGGACTGATTGGAGTCTCCTCCCACATTGTGAATGTCAAATGCTGTACAGGACACTTATATTAGATAATAAAATATCCAAAGAAAACAGTGCTTCTCAGCTGTTCTATACTTGGTAGTCCAATGTTATGGAAAGAACAAATCTCACTGTGATTGCCAGCCAAAACTAATGATATTAAGGTATGTCACATCAGCCAAAATTATACAATCCCACATTATCATGACCTCATATTACATCTGCATTTGCCTTCTCCTTAGCACATAAGTCTATCTGAATGTTGTAAGCATTTTCTTTTGTTTCTTCTATCTCAAAGGTACCTAATACAGCTTCAGGAAACCACAAATGAATGTGAAGTTATATACCAACAGAACGCTCAATTATACCATAAGATATCTTACACAACTGGGTTCATAGAAACATTATTCATAGTAGCCAAACCTTGAAAACAATCTTGATGCACATGAACTGTAGAATGGATAAAAAAATAGCTTTTGTTTAATTAATGGTGTACTACTCAGCAGTAAGAAAAAATAGCATCCTAAAATTTGAAGGTAAAGCACAGAACTAGAATAAAACATCATGCGTGAGGTATCAATGAAAGGAAAAAATTTTGTATGTACCCACTCATGAGTGGATACCAGACTTAAAGCAAAAAAAACCAAAACATTGCCTACAGTCCAAACACCTGGAAAAGGTACAACCCTCTTGCAGAAACAGATGGAAGCAGATGCAGTTATTCACTGCTAACCATATGGCTAAGCTACTGAAGTAATTTCAAAGTGAGAGAGGAGAAATATTATGAACAACAAGACCATGATGGGGAAACCCACAGATAATGCTGACCTGAGCTACTAAGGGATCACTGGCTCTGGTCTGAAAAGGAGGTCTACTACATTGGACTGAACAACACTCCCTTAATTCAGGTAACAATGATGATAATCAGACAATATATGTACACTGGCAATGTTATTCTTTTGTTTAAAAAGAAGAAAAGAGAAATATTGAGACAGACATATTGACTATAAGTTTATTATAAGGCAGAATGGGTAGACTAAGAAGAGAAACAGGGGTAATGGCTGACCGCCATGGCCGGTCGCCATAGAGAGACAGAGCGGGGAACAGAGAGACGGGGGAGCACAGAGACAGACAGAGAGAGAGAGAGGGCAGGGGCCTATCTTTTAAAGGGGTCCTCTGCACCTGCGTGCAGACTTCTTTCCCACGGAACCTTGGGCTGACCAGGGTATTGCCTGAGTGGATTCCACCAGGTAACAGGGGCAGGCCAGCATAATGCCTGAACCTTTCATTCCCACCTCTACTTATTATTAAAAAAAGGTGGGGTGTTTAGACATGGCAGGTTAAGGAATAAGGGCGTCGAATTCTTAAGACTGCTTCCTGCTGACGTGGGGGCGTTGACCATCTTTGGGGGACCCGAGAAGGTTGGGGTGCTGCCACGTCCTGGGGAAGCTGGTTGTTTCATTGTAGTCCAGGCTGTATGGAACTCCCTGGCGCCTCTTAGACCTGGCAAGATGTTGACAGAGCAGAAGACAAGGTTGAGATTAGAAAAAAAACTTTTTCTTAGGTCCTGTCACTTGAGGGGAAGATTGTAAGATGAGGGAGGGGTTCCCGAGGTGTCCCAAGATGAGTGAAGGGAATTTGGGACCAGGGAAAGATTGAATATTACCTGGAGTGAATCTGACTTGTTTGGATCTGATTCGGCTTCCTGGAACTTACAAGAATCCTTAGAGTTTGTGGAAACATAAGTATTAGACACATTAGTAGCATATTCATGTTAGAAGCAACTTGGCTAAAAACATTACCATTTTAAAACAGATTTTTTTTTGACAATGAAAAGTATCGTAATCTTGACCTTGTAGTTATGATCATATAGTGGTATTGTTGAACTTTACTATGAACAGTAGCATGAGAAATAGAGAAATCAGGAACATATTTTATTCTTTTTAATGTCTCAACTCATTTTATCACCATTTAAGCCTTTATATCCTCAGGCCTTTGTAACTACATTTTCAGACCTTCATACATCTTAGACTTTCCTATCTTTACATAGATAAACCCTAAAATACCTGTTACTGGAATCTGTTTTGCTTTAAGCTGGCAAGACTATCAGTCATCAAAAGCATCAGAGTTCTTGAGAAGGATAAGATTTTACCTGAATCAATGATTAAAGAATAACAGAGACTTGCCAGCAGGCTGCATGGACAGCCATCCCCAAGGTCCTCCATCCATAGTAGCGGGCTGCAGGACACCTGCCTTCTTGCTGATAACTTGTGACCTGTGGATTAGAGACTTTGGGAAGACTTGCCTACCGTTGGCCCAAGCAACGCCGGGAAAGTCGATTCCATTGTCCTCTTGTCCATGGTCTGGAATACTTTGTACCAGTTGAGGTGAAGGGCAGGGTTGCTCAGTGACCAGCATTGTCACTGACTCGAGATGAAGCTTATTCAGTGCCCATCAGTCTTCTCGGAGGAAATGGGGTAGGACCAGCAACTGGCCTATCTCTCTGTTATAAAAAGCTTTTTAACAAAACATTTTAAATGCCATATTCTCTAGATCTCTGAGCATTTGAGGGCTGTCTGCTTAGAATCTTAGTAGTTAAGTTTGTCTTTAGTTAGAGAAAAATCCCTTTTTGTAATAAAAGCTGTACCTTTGTAACCGGCTTATAGGATAAGACTGAGTAGTATAAATATTTTGTTAATTTGAAATAGACCTTTATGATTGTAAACTTTCATCATCACTTAAAGATACATGAGTTAAATTTAAGTTGTATAGACTTGGCTTATATTTTAAGTATAGTTAAATTATACCTTTATGACCTTAAATGTTTACCATCATTTAAAGATATATAGCAATTTAGAAATATGAGACTTAGTATAGTTTAATTTAAGTTGCATATAGAGCTAGATAAGTATAAAGTTAAATTACAGGTACAGAGACAAGCAGGACTGGATAACAGTAAAGGGGGAGTCAGATTGTAATCTCTGATCCATACATTGTAGCAAACAGACAGGAGATTTAAAGAGACAGAGTAGATTTAAACAGAGGGCCCTGGAAAGGCACAGTATTTAGTAAACAAGCCATGAACAACAGAGCCAGTGAAAGAAGAAAAAGACAAAAAATAAAATAAGAAGAAAAAGACAAAAATAAAATAAAAGCAAAAAGATCTGGCTGACAGACAGGTTTGCTGGCAAAGGACACTGGAGCTGGGCGTGCCTACAGGTAGGTCACATGACCAAAACGGCGGCAACCGTAAGCCACTTTTGTCTGTTTACCTGCTTGTTGGATGAAACCAGAAATGTTCCTCTATGCATTTCCCATGGGTGAGGCAAGTGGAAAACCGGCAAAAAGCTCCTCTACGGATGCACGTCTGCCCGTGGGAGTTGCCAGGGGCCTGGCCCCGAAGGGGACACAGCTGTCCCGAAACCGAAAAAGGACCCAGCAGTCCGAACTGAAAAAAGCAAAAAAGCAGCGCTCCTGGAGCGGGATCCCATGCCTGACCTTTAGGAAATGTACCCAACAAGTGAAAGAAATAAAAAGTAAGATGTCAGGTGGCAGTGCTTGCCGGTGGAAGTCACTGAACTGAACGGGCAGGCCTAAGCCAGGTCACCTGGTTATGACCAAGATGGCGGCCCCCAGGTTAGCACACGTGGTCGAGGTGGCGACCCCCATAAGCACATTCTCAATTGCCAGAAAAGTTTCAAACCAGTAAACAAACAAAATGAAAACCAGCAAACAAACAAAAACTCTTAGAGCGTCTCAAGCAGACATTGCCAACCAAGAAGAAACACAGTCAGAGAAAGAACAATCAGAACAATGAGGGACATTCCCAGGTGAAAGAAAGTTCCCACTGGGAGGCAGAACTCCGCTCATTTACCTATTCGCTGCCAGTAACCGAAAGATCCTGTAAAAATGTATTTCCCGTGGGCAAGGCCAAAAAATGCACAGATTACCCGGTCTGAGAGCACCAGGCCCGAAACCGAAAAATGGACCCAGAGTGAACAGCGCTGGGTCTGCCCCATGGGAACAGTTTGGGTTTCTTACCGGATTGTAGCGAATAGGCAGATCAGTGAGTTTAAGAGATCCTTAGTTGGAAAGCGGCAAGTTGAATTCCGGCATCTCAGGCTGCTGCAGGCAGGAGGGAGTGCCAGGAAAAGCGGAGATGGAAGTTACCCTTGCCTAACATGAGCCCGCCAGCAGGTCGCAGAAGGTATAAGGGCAGATCCTTTCCACGTTGGGCGCCAAAATGTTATTCTTTTGTTTAAAAAGAAGAAAAGAGAAATATTGAGACAGACATATTGACTATAAGTTTATTATAAGGCAGAATGGGTAGACTAAGAAGAGAAACGGGTAATGGCTGACCGCCATGGCCGGTCGCCATAGAGAGACAGAGCGGGGAACAGAGAGAAGGGGGAGCACAGAGACAGACAGAGAGAGAGAGAGGGCAGGGGCCTATCTTTTAAAGGGGTCCTCTGCACCTGCGTGCAGACTTCTTTCCCATGGAACTGCGGCGTCCACCCTTGACCAGCAAGAAAGACGCCACACCGAGGAATCTTCTTCAAACACAGTTTAATCAGGAACCTCTTTGCTTTGTACAGTGTATAATGGAGGCGGCGGCGGCAGCGGCCCCGGGCCGAGGGAGACGGGGCTTGATATAGCCTACATCTACCAATCACCTAACCCTACGTGGCGCGCCAGGATAGGTTGTCTCCAAGCAGAATTAAGAGGATACATGACCTTTGCCTAATTTGGAGTTGTTTACCACAGAGAGCGCTCGCCGTCGGGCTGGCGGAGGGCGGAAACCGGCGCCATCTTTTGGGTGCGGTTTTCTGCAGCTCCCTACAATGGAACCTTGGGCTGACCAGGGTATTGCCTGAGTGGATTCCACCAGGTAACAGGGGCAGGCCAGCATAATGCCTGAACCTTTAAGGCAATGGGTCCAATTTCTAACTCTAATGATCAAACTGACTTGCGGGAGCCCTTTCTTTATGGAGAGTTACCTTGGTCAGCCTTGAAATGAAATTATGAAGAGAGGTTCCTTGGTCCTGCTTCATCTAGATAATAGGACCGATGTAGTGTATTTCTTAGCAGAGGCCTTACCAGCTCCAAGGAACAAATGACAGGTGGTAGGGAGAGGGAGTAGCAGGAAGAGAGGAGGGATGGAGTTGGAATATAAAAATAAATTGATAAAAAGTATAAAGTATTAAGAATCACAGGTCATTAATAACTGTCAATATCAGTGGACATATTATACTCATAAAAAGACTCAGGCTAATAGATTGTTAATGTAAAGAGGATCTCTCCTTCTGCTGCAAACATGAAACACAATTCAACATTAAAGACAGTTACTACCTCATGGTAAAACTTTGGGATATAATTTTCCCATAAAATTTACATAAGATACAGGTTGGCAAAGCTGGCCTAATAATTAGCAAAATAGAATTCAGAAGAAAATTTTCAAAAAATAGAGGATATTTCATATTAATCACAGGTAATGTCCAACAAGGTGATGTTTTAATTCTCAACATTCATGTCCCAAATATAGCATCAACCTCAGTTGTAAAGACAACATTTCTAAAGTGTAAGTCACAAATCAAAGGTCACACTCAATACTGGGAGACTTCAAAACTACAATTCACAAACTGATAGAACTGCCAGAAGTAAACATAGCAGAAAAATAACTGAAGTGATCAAAGTTCTGACCACTGGGTCAAATGAGTAATAAAGAAAATAAAAAGCTTTCTAGAATTCAATGTAAATAATACAAAATCTAAGCAAACTTATGGGAACCTGTGAAAGCAATGCTAAAAGGACAGTTCCTAGCACAGACATAGTAGCTCCCACATTCATAAAAGACACATTACTAAATCTCAAATCACAAATAAAACCTCGTACACTTATAGTGGGAGACTTAATCACCCCACTCTCACCACTGCACAGGACTACCAGATAGAAAATTGCTGGTGTAGAATCCATAGACTCTGGTGGTGTCATATTAATGTTTCTATTGTTGGATGTGTTCTTATACTGTTGTTTACCTATCACATTAGGCTCTCTCAATCTCTTGGTGTTCTGGGTCCAAGTTTCTCTCTGGTAGGTGAAAGTGGGTCCAAGACTTCAATGTCCACAGATGCTAGGTGGCTCTGTGGCGATTTTTGGAGGGACAGAACTGAGGACTGCAGTTCAGGAGACTGGAGCAGGGAAAGGTGAGCGGGAAAAGGCCAGATACTCAAAACTGCCTGTGGGTGCCAGTTCAAGATAGGAATGACAGCAGATTCTGGATGGCTTGGCCTGCCTGCAATCAGGCTTTTTCTTTCAGGTAACCAACAATTCTCTAATCATGACATGGAGACATGTAATTAGTTATTAATCCTTGTCCTTATATTTTGTTCATTTTTGGATAGCATTTTTTCTTTAGTGAAATTTACTCATGTCTTTCCCCTATGAGTTCTTTGAAATTTTAGGAGATCATCCCCCATCTCTTTGCTGTTGTTCTGTCTTGTTGACATTGTCCGTTGCCTTACAGAATCTTCTCGGGTTTACAAGGTCCCATTTATTAATTGTTGATCTCAGTGTCTGTGCAACTGGTGTAATGTTCATGAAGTGGTCTCCCATTCCAATTTGTTTAGGGATTTTACCTACTTTTTATTCTATTAAGTTCCATGTGGCTAGAGTTATGTTGATGTCTTGATCCATTTGGAATTATGTTTGGTGTAAGTCGATAGACATGGATCTATCTACAGTCTTATACATGCCAACATCCAGTTATGTCAGCACCATTTGCTTTCTTTATTTCATTGTATAGCTTTAGTTTCTTTGTTAAAAATTAGCTGTTCTTAGGTGTACAGGTTAATATCAGGGTTTTCAACTCAATTCCATTGGTCTACTTGTCTATTTTGTTCCAATACCAAGCTGTTTTCAGGACTATAGCTCTATAATAGAGCTTGAAATCAAGGATTGTGATGCCTCTGGAAATTCTTTTATTGTACAGGCTTGTTTGGGCTATCATGTGTCTTTTATTTTTCCATATAAGGTTTATTGCCTCTGTGATTATTATCTTTATTTCTGTATGTTTTAATCTGTGTCTTTTCCTGTGTAAGCCTGTATATCCTGGGTGTCTCCCTGTTTTTCTCCCCCATTCTACCCTCTGTTACTATACCCACTTCTTATATCTAATCATGTGATTCTGCTCCTACCTTTCTCTCTGTCTACTGCCATCTCCTTGCCATTTCTGCTGAGCTACTGTCCATTCACTTTTATTTATACCAATATTGTGCCTAGGCTGGAAAGGAGAAACATCTGCAACACATCTTTATATAATCAAAATATGCAGATAAAAACAATTTAACACAACTTTAAATCTTTAACACTGCCAGCAGGAACAGATATAGTATACCTATAGACAAATAATAATATGTAGCATAAACTAATTAACAATTTTTCACCCTCTAAACATATTTTATACAGTATATAAATAAAATAGATAAACTGGATATAGACTGAAAAAAAACAATAGTTTAAAGATAATAAAATAAATCTTAAGGAATAAAGTAATATAAAGATATTATTCAGCCTAATAAAGGTAGTAAATAGACAGTGTGAATGAATCCTCTATTTTGGTTCGATGATGCTGAATTTTTAAATAGTAATGTACAAGACAATAGCTTCTGAGAGACCCTGGTTCATGTAAATGCTAAATTAAACCAACTTAAATAATTTGAAGTTTCTTAACTCCATATTGAAATACACAAATTAGGTTGAGTTGGGGGTACAGGTATGCTTTCACTCCATAAGAAAGAACAAACAATGGTCCTCTTCAAAATTAATGGAGAATTTGATTGGAAAACCATGTTTGACATGTTGGATACATACATTAAAAAATGAACCAAGAAAAGCTACAACACAGCTGATATATATGCTGATCTCATAACTACACAAACAGTTCTTTGTCTGTGTGAGATATTTAAAAATCTTGTTGACTATATAGTCGTCATAAGGTTGAGGGACTCCTGATGTTTCCCTCAAAGTATTTTACACCTGTGTCTTCTCATTTTTAGCTCATTTTAGGCTTATATATGTGGTGCTAAATTGTTTGTGCAAATAAAATCTGTCTAAGGGTTAAAATAGAGCTTGACACAAGCTAACAACAGAGATCAGGAGGCCTTTGCAGAGAGACAAGAAATGAGGTACCTGGGTAGAAACAGGATATAATCAAGGAGAATTATGAACTCTCACTCTCTTGTCTGTTGACATGCAAAGGAGTAAAGTGTGGAAGTGGTTTGCTCATTCCTTCTGATATCTCAGCATTTTCTTCTATATCTGACTATGGGTTGTTATTACTTAGAACAATTAATAACTTTATTTACACACATATTCATAAAATTTTATAAGAGTGGAGAAGAAAATACTGGAAAAATGGGAGATTCACTTAGTCTTCTCATTTGGTACTTAAACCTGGAGCCAGACTTTTAGAAACTAGTAGATTGTCTTCCTCAATTGCCACATTAATGAAAAATCATTCAGTAATCAAGAACTGCCCAGTCTAAGAACTGTCTTAACATAGATTAGAACCAAGTGCAGCTGGAGAAGAAAACTGTATATGTAATGATGGCAAATGTCAATCAACTCTACTCACAGATTGGTTCCTAGCCAAGTAGTTATCAGAAAGGATTCATCCAAAAACTATTAGAATCAGGTATAGAAGCACAACAAAACATTAGGGTGATCTCAGGAAATCTTTCTTAAGATGGAGTGGATGAATTGTACAAAGCAGTGGCATCAAAGACATCAAAAGGGATCCCACAGAAACTACTAATCTGGACATATAAGTGCTCCACGAGTCTGTAGGAACAAGCAGGGAACCTAAATGGAATGTAAACATGTCCTGTGCTTATATGTGACAATTGTTTAGCTAGGTCTTCTGTTGGGATTCCTGACAGAGGCAGCAGCAATGAACGACTGTGAATATTCTGCTGTTTTGTTTTTGTTTTTGTTTTTGTTTTAGGATACATTCCTCATATTAGTTTGCCTTTCCTTACCTTAATAAAAGTGTAGGTGCTTTGCATTACTAAAACTGGAGAAGCCATGAGTAAAGCACAAGAGCCCAAAAGAACCAGGACTAGAAGAAAATGGTTCATGATACCCCTCTGAAGCTGAGGCATCATCTATAGCACCTCCCTCACATTTCTAATGTGCTTGATGTTTGCCAGTATAGATAGAAGTAAGCTGTGCCTGTTCTGAGAAAAATGGAAGCTTCAGAGACCCAGATGTACCAAGAACAATGTCAAAGTCCCATTCACCTTTCGTAGTGGAAGTTAGACCGCCTCAGGTGTTAAGGCTATGGTAGGAGGTGGCAGGTCATTGATTATGTGGACTGAGAAATTGCCATCATGTTGTGATCTATTTAGGTGTCTTTATGTACTTGCACCATTTTGAATTCTGGTTTTCATAAAGAGTATGTCATATGGTCCTTTCTTATAGAGGAAAAAGTTGTCAGGTCTTCCACCTGCAAGGGAATATGCGTTTTTCTTGAATCCACTTGTAAGAGAAGTGTTTTTTTGCCTTTGATTATACTGCAAAAACTGAAAAGAATCAGGGACACAGAAATTTTAGTCGATAGCTCACTCTGTATTGGAGGAATCAGCCATAACACCTCCATCAATTTTGGATGATGCTAAGGCCCCTCCAGTAGATCTGGAATTAACCTGGGCCTCTTCTGAGAAAGAAGGAATGTTTGCAGAATTAGATGTCCCCATTGTAATATCAGTGTCCCATTCATCAGAAGTGTTTCGTGTTAGGCAGAGCAGGGAGTTTATGTCTCATATTTCTCCAACTCTAGGGCATTGTGTTCTGGCTTGATCTATTGAGGCTTCATTGATCTGTGGTTTCCTGATTCAATTTGCTTCTTTTAGATGAGGAAAGCTTGGGCCCCACATTGTAAGAGGGTGTATAAGTGATCGCTTCCTCTAGTAGGGCATATGTTTGTATGTCCAGTCTGCAGGAATTGATAGTGTTACAGGCCTTTGTGTGAAAAACAACAGCCCAAATGTACAAGAGTTAAAACAAAATTTGTCCACAGACTTCTCTGATGGTGAGGGATCATCCAAAACACCCTCACTTGTCTGTGATACTATGGCCCTGCCCATCTAGCTGGAACTATACTTCATTTGTTCTGTGAATGGTTGAATATATAGAATTCTGTTAGTCCTCAGATTAATATCAATGTCCCATTCATCTGTTGTCTTATGTTTGAGACCTCGCTCAGCTATTACATGAGATAAGGGAATATTTGTTCATAGATTTTTCTGGGCTGAACCTTGGTGAGCTCTTGGTGATTTAGTGAGGCCTCCTCATACCCTTGAAGCCTGTTTATGCAACCTTTTCACAAAGGCTATTTGTACTGAGCTCCCTTTTTTAGTTGTAGTAGGTTTAAGCTCTCTTCCTAGTGAGAGCAAATGAGTATCTTCACAATGAGTGAGTCTTGACAGTGTCAGAGACACATTGGAGGAGTGTAAATGTTCTGAATGTCCTTTGTATCCAATGAAGAGCCTATAGGTACTAGGATCAGTTTTCTCAGCACCAGTAGCATCTTGTGTATTCTGGTAGGAATGGAGACTCTCTTTACGAAATGCCAAAATTTTATCCTCTCAACAGGTGTAAAATTATTGGTCAGGTCCACACTTGCTAAATGAAATTGCTTAGAAGAATTTAATTTTAGATTTCTGGATTTGGGGCAGGTATGGTCTGTGTGAGTTTGCCTAAATGTTCTTTGAAGACTAATGAAATATTTATGGAAATGAGGCCCTGTTCTGGAGAGGGGACTCTTCTGTGTTTTTCTTCCAGATATTTGAAAGATCTCTTCCTCCCCTGGAGAGATGTTGTTTTGACCCTAGCACCTGAAACATATTTTGAAGTTTTCAAAATCTATTCAGTAGATTGGGCAGTTTTAAGTAAATTTGATTTGATGGGGAATTTACCAGTTCAAGTTGATCATAGGAAGATGGTCCAGTTGGTACAGTATAAGTTCCTGTGGTCTTTGCTTTGGCATCCCTAGGATCTAGTCCAGCTACCTTGCAGCAACTCCACTATAAATCGGGGAGTAGTGTCCATTCTCTTTGAAAAGGAGAAACATATCCAAGTGTCTTTTATTATTCTCTTGTGTGGGCAGAAAAGATGAAACAGGTCTTTTTATGATGACTGGATGGAAAGCAGATTGACTGGGATCACTGCTCACTGTGTTTCTCATGATATCTAGGACCTGAAAAAGCCATGGTCACTTTCCTTTCTTGCCATGTTTCAGCTCCTTTGTGGAGCTTGAATTGCCCATACTGTCTGAAGTTACTTCAGGACCTTCAATAGAGTACTGACTTTCTGCACATCCAGAGTCAGGTAATCTGTCCTCCCTTCATTTCTTTCTTGTCTCCTAGTCCACATGTGAGACTCTGAAACTAAGCCTGGGTTGTGTTTCAGGTGGCCAATCTACATGAGGCTTATTGGTTTTCAAATACTCGATGTTTGTCAGGAATATAAACCTCCTGTTGTGCATATTTGTTGCTGATAGATGTCCATGGTCTGAGAGTCCACAGTCCACAGCCTAGCTGACACACATATCGCTTTCTCCAGTGGTCCATACAGGTAGTTTCTAAGGTAATTGAGCAGAGAAAACTGTCTTAATATATTTACCTCAGGCAAAGAGGTTTGAAGCATGTTACCCATGGCAACTGGAGGCAGGAAAAGGGTAAGCGACTGTGTTTGTAGGATTCTATTCTTAACCAGACCTGTGCACACTTCAAGTAGGCCAAAGGAAGAACAGGAGTGACAGTTGACATCAGGAAGTGATCAAAGTTGCAGAGATGCATTTCTGATCAGTATTCTGCTGTCAAGGGCAATTCACCAATGGAGCTTGAACTACAATGGAAACTGGTTTCAAAAAAGGTTCAGCACTATAGTTTCTAAGGGGTTTTTCTTCACAACTCCTGGGCACACATCCAGTAGGCCTAGGGTAGAACAGGAATAGCAATTGGGTTCACAAAGTTATCTAATTTCCAGAGGTTTGCTCATGATCAGTGTTCTCTGCTGGAATTCAAAATGTATGCATGCAATTAGAGTTCTCTGATGGTGAGTGGTGTTAGCCACGTTTGCCTGACCAGGCTGTTTAATGGGAGAGTCCCCACAGATAATACTGCTCTGGGAATGAAGACAATTACTTTGGATTCTCTGCATTAGGGTGAAGCATACTAGCAACTCTGGCACCCGATGATACAAGCCACAGCAGGTTGCTTATTCAAGAATGAAAAGTGAAAATGCAGAAAGGCTATATGTCTTTAATCCAAACAGTTAAGAGGAAGAGGTAGGCATATCTGTGAGTGTGAGTCCCTAATGATCTTGAAATAGAGTTCTTTGTAAGTCAGGATTGTATAGAAAATGTCTTCTGAAAAGATAAATCTAAAATAATAATTATGATCATGATAATAATGATAATATTTAATAATAATAATAATAATAATAATAATAATAATAATAGTAATAACAATGGCATGGATTCTGGGATACTGCACTCTCCCATGCCTCATGAAAAGGGCTGGCAGCTACTGCAAGAAGATGTCTGTGTCTTCAGTGAATCTTGATATGTCCAGGGCAAGTAAGTGGAGTTAAAGAAAGAAGCCTTCCTAAGTTTATCCAACAATGACATTAGTTAAATACACAATATCTGTGTTACAACACAGCATGGTTTCATAATCCAGCTCAATTGCTAGTTTTACTGTGGAAAATATGATCTGAACATCTGATTACATTTTGATGTTCACCTCACAGATCCTTCTAATAGACACTGTGCAGCTATGTTTCCTTCTGAATGCAGTTTTGGATGAGGAGCAACTGCAGCAGGTCCAAATATTCACTTTTTATTGTGAAGTTTGAGTCATAGTAGAGAATATGTATAAATGCAGTTTACCCATCCGAGAAGAAGATTGATAGAAAATCTTGTTTGTTTTTAGACACCATTTTAACACATTTGAAAAGAATGAAACAAAGGTGAAATGCGTTGCTACTAAGTAACATTAAGGAGTACAAAGTTGACTCAAAAGATACCAGGCTTTTCACAAAAGGCAAATATTCCAAAGAAAAATTCACACACTGATCAATGTTTAAGTTTCTTGATTTCCTTAAAATGTGTGTTTCTTTAAATTCACATTTGTTTCACCCAAAGATTCCTTGAGGATAAGACAATCTAATTGTAGTTTTTGAGTTGCTGGAAAGATAGCTCATTGTTTTGAGCACTAGTTGCTCATCCTGGGAACTTGGAATCGGTAGCCAGCACCTATATTTTAAATCCAGTTGCAGAAGATCCTATATCTGCCTCTGGCCCACACTAGCACCAGAAAATTGTGTTTTATGGAGACATGCATTTAGGCAAACATTTAAACACAAAAAGTGTAAAATATTTTAAAATTTATTTCTAACAATGTGTAGAATTACACAAATATGTTTTTGGTGTTCTTAATAGAATCCACATCTCATTATCAAAGGATTTTCCATTAATTGATGTTGACATGTTCTTCTCAGTTTCTATGGCTTATATGTGAAATAAAACATTTTGAATGGTTAAAGGAAAATAACATGATATTGGCATATGCTTACTTACGGGAGAAGAGAAGGTATACTCTAGATTTGAGTTAGAAGTAGCAATGGGCATCTGGAAGTGTACAGAAAGAAGCAAGTATAAAAGAGTGATGGGTTTGAGAGTGAAAACCAAAGGGATGAAAAAGCACAATGCCAGGAGCAAGCCAGGAGTCAAATTTACCTCAATATCCAAAGTGACAGATGCTATACAGCATAACAGATTGGAGGAAGGGAATTGGTTCTCAGGTGTTGGAGTGGTTAAGAGTAGGGTTATAGGGTGGGATGTTCTGAGGAGCAAGGAATCTTTTATCAGGGAACAGGTACTAGAAATTCTGAGAAAATCTATGGCCACCATCCAATTTGTTAAGTTATATAGGCATCTAAGCCATTTATCCTTAAATTGTGAATCCCCATGAGAAAACAGAGGATATATTTTGTGGAATTTTGAGCATATAATAAGGGATAGAAAGATCAAGGTTTACTTTTTGAAAACTGTTAATAGTCCATAAAGGAAGTGATGTATAGTTATTACTGAGGAGATGCACCACATTCTTGGCTTAAATATTTTACTGCCATTTGCAACATGGCAAATGTATTCAGGTGATCATATTGGGGCCTACAAATCCTACTTGTGTTTTACTCTTTTGAGAGCTGTCTTGGCATTCATTAAAACATGAAAGCAAGTGTTGTAAGTAGAAAATGAGACAGCTTATCAGGTATGCTTCTCATAAATTAAGTAAATACTGTGTGTGTGTGTGTGTGTGTGTGTGTGTGTGTGTGTGTATGTGTGTGTGTAGGGGGTGATTATATAGGAAATTGCCATTTTCACTCACAAAATGCTTTTTGTAACTCAACTGATGCCCCTTCAACAAACAAATCCGAAGCCCTTGCCTACAGGAACTATTTCCTCTCTCTTGCGATAATTGTTGATGTAACAATTTTTCTCTGTAACTTGGAGATTCGGTATTCTCCATTTCTACCAAAAAAATCAAGGTTAACCTTTTCTTGCTGACAAATTACTTCCCTGAATATACAGTCAGAAAGAAATTGAATATTAGGGAATAATAGGTGACAATGGAAGATAAAGTATGTAGGTAGACATAGAGGTAGGAATAAAGAATCTTGAAGATGTATGTTACTGTCCCACCTGGTCCCAATGCCATTTTGCCCCTAACAAGCTCGCAGATATTATATTAATTATTAACCTGTTGGGTGATTGTTAGAACTTCCAATTGGCTAGATCTGTGTTAATTATTAACCCATTTCTATTAATCCATATATTATCATGAATCTTACCCATTTTCTGGAATGTTACTCCTCCTGCAGCATGGCATCTCTTGTCAATGTCTCTCTCCCTTCTTCTCCCCAGCCTTCTCCTGGTCTGATAGCACTGCCTATATTCCTGATTGGCTACTCAATCATGAGGGTTTTGTTCATCAACCAATACTAGAGACATTTATACAGAAGAACATACCCAACAGCTAATGTTATGTCTCTAAAATGTTTTTTTCTCTTTTCCTAACATTATAAATGAATTTTTATTTGTTACAAACAATCTTATTTAAGGTACCAATCCCATTCCCTGTCCCATCTATATTCATATGCCACCAAACAACACCCCATCTTATATACCATCCACTCGGCAAGGTGGGTGAGGCCTTCATGGGGCATCACAAAAGTCTGTCACATCATTTGTGGCAAGGCCCAGGCCCTCCCCCAAGTATCTAGAATGAAAGTGTAGCCCTCCATAGAGAAGGGGCACCAAAAGTCCATTCATGTGCAAGGAATATACACTGGTTCCTCTGTCAGAGTCTCATAGTATACCCACTTCCCCCAAGTAAGAAACACATTAAGAAGGGCTCTTTTGGTACTCTCATGGTTCCCCAGTTGTCAGAATGGAGAGGCTAAGCTACCAGTATTTCAAATTAGCTGTTTCTGTGGGATTTCCAGCCTGGAACTGACACATTTGCTCATTGTTATTCCCTTTCTGAAACTGGATTCCAGGAGATCAGGTCATTATTTACCTTTGCATGGATTCTCCTTCCATGAGCTTCTGGCTGAAGTCTAAACGATGGCATATAAAGTAGTCATCAATCACATTATAGGGTAAGGTATTGAAGGTATCCTTTCCACTAAGCCTTACACTGTTAGTTGGGATTATCCTTGTGGAATTCTTGACATTTGCCTAGTGACTTATTTCTCTTTAAACCTATAATCTATGCCTCTATTAAGGTATTTCTTTTATTGCTCTCATCAATTCTTCCTCTTAATCAGTCCTCCTGATCCCTCGTGGTCTCCTATCCACACGTTTTCTCCCTTCCTTTTTGCTGCCTACTTCCTCCTTTGTCATGCTTGAGGAGTTCTTGTCCCCTTCTCTGAGGAAACATGTATGTCTCTTGTAGGGTACTACTACCACCTAACTTCTCTGGAAGTATGCATTGTAGGGAAATTATCACTTACTCTATGTCTAATATCCATACATTAGTGAATACATGATATGTTTTTCTTGGTGTGTATGGGTTGCCTCACTCACGATGTTTTCTTCTAGTTCCATCCATTTGTTTCAGTTTTTATTCCCACTGAGTATTTGTCCATTGATTATATGTGTCACATGTTCTTTATTTATTCTTTAATCAAAGGACTTCTTGGTTGTTTCCAGCTTCTTGCTATTAAAATACCACTGTTATGAAAATAGCTGTACAGATATCTGGGTTTTAAGAAATATATCTTTTGGGAATATGCCAAAGATTGGAATTGCTAGATGGTGAAATAAACTGATACCCAAAATTCAGAGAAACTAACATATTGACTCCCAAAATAGCTGCACAATTTTCACTACCAGCAGCAACAAAGGAGCAATCCACTTTCTCCACATCCTTTCCAGCATAAACTGTCCATGGTGTTTCTTTCTGTAACCATTCTTGCAGGTGTAAGATGACATCTCAGATTTGTTATAATTCACATTTCCCTGATGGCTATGGACATTGACCAATATCTCAAGTGTCTTTTAGCCATTTTAATTCCTCTATTGACCAAACTAATGTCTCAATGGATCAATGATTTGAATCTAAATCCAACCAAACTAAACCTCTTAGCAGAGTTTTGGGAGGTGTCATGGAATGAATTTGTGTAGCAGTCCACTTCCTGAAGATAACAATAGTAGCACAGACAGATTGACAATTCAATAATGGGGCCTCCAGAATCTGAGGAAAATCTGTAAGGCAAATACATATTCAACAGGACAACACAACAGCACACAGAATGGGAAAAGTTATTCAATAACCCCAAATCAAGCCAAGTGCTGATTTATAAAATATCCAAAACTGAAGAAACTTGTAACTAAAACATCAAATAATCAAATTTAAAAATCCAGTATACAACTAAATAGAGAATACTCAATAGGATTTTAATCCCCATGGAAGAGAAAATCTACTAATAAAATATTTGGAGCAGATTCTTCACATATTATATTTATTTAGTGAGACTAGGTACCCTCATTTTGGTTAACAGTTCTAGTTGCATGAAATTGTCCAAATCTTTTGTTATAGGCTCATTTAGAGAAGCAACTCCATTGTGTGATGACATTAAAATTTGTAAAATGGCACATACATTAGTATATTAAAATCCCTAAGTGCAACACTTCTTCACAGTTGGTGCCTGTTTCTTGGGCCCATCATATGGACAGAAAGATTTCTGTCACATTTGCCAGGAAATACTTATGATCTGCCTGTCACAATCTATTACATCTTCAAATTCTAAACCAACCACACCCACTCATGACCTCATAATATATCCTCCTGGACTTAGGCAGAAGGCACAAGTCTCTCTCTAGATTTAACTGTGTTTACTTCTGCTGCCACACAGTAAGCTACTATGGCTTCCTTCCAGTGCACATATTATATTCCAGTAAGTAAATGCATCCTCATACTATTCCAGTTGATTTCTGGCCACTTCGATATATCCCATATGCTGCAGTTCCCTAAATGGAGACAACCCTAATTTTCTTGTACTTTTTGGGAAGGTTTAAGGCTTCTTGCTGTTTCACTACTTCATTTTGCTACATTAGTTGTACTTTTTAGCTTTTATTTTTCTACATGAAGCTTGATATTGGCTAGCTCTGTTTCAGTTATTAACCCATTCCTATTAATCTATATATTTCCACGGGACTATGGCTTACCCATTTTCTGGCATGATAGTCCTTCAGAAGCATGATGTTTTTTCAGACTCTATCACCCTTCTTCTCTCCAGTCCTCTCTTGCTCTTGTAGCACTGGCTATATTCCTACATGTCTCCTCTATCATCAGTGTTTTGTTCATCAACCTCTAAGATAAACAAACATACAGAAGGGCATACCCTGCCATATCCTATTATCTCTCTAATTTTTTCTTTTCTTTCCTTTTTCAGTAAAATTTAATTATATTAGAAACAATCTTGTTTTCCATAGTAATACCATTCCTTCAACCTTCCATACTCACATCCCCCCTCAAAACTATCCATCCCACAGAGTTGGTGAAGCCTTTCTTGGGGAATCATCAAATTCTTTCACATTATTTAGGGCAAGGCATAGGCACTGCCTGGTGTATCTAAAATAAGTGAGCAAACCTCTATAAGTAAGGACTCCCAAAGTCCATTCGAGTTCTATGAATAAATACTGGTTACACTGTCAGAGTCCCATATAGTGCCTACGTCTTGTAACTGACACCCACATTAAGAAGGACTGATTTGGTACTTTGATGGCTCCCCAGTTGTCAGAATGGGTTCCGTGTATTCCCACTTACTCAGGTCAGCTGTTTCTGTGTTTTCTCCATCGTTATGATCTTGCATTTAGTAAAAATGTTTACTCAAAAAGAAAGAAAAGAAAAAAAATAATTCCCTCTCTGAAATTGGATTGCTGGAGTTCAGATCATTGTAAAGCTGTGGGTGTCTACTTCTGCTTCCATCAGCTACTGGATGAAGGCTCTAGGATGGCATATAAGGAAGACATTCATCACATTATAGGGTCAGTACATTTAAGTTAGCCTCTCCACTATTGCTGAGATTCTTACCAGGTATTAGCATGTGAATCTCTGGATATCTGTCTAGTCCCATATTTCTCTTCAAACCTATAATTTATGCTTCTATTGAGTTATCTGTTTTCTTGTTCTCATCTACTCTTCTCATAAGAAATATTCCCTCATATTCTCCTATCCTCTCCTCTTTTCCACTCCTATTTATCATAGTTATCTCCTTCTTCCCCATGCTTCAAGAGATCCTATGCATTTCCCTTACTCTGAAGGAAAATATATGTCTCTCTTAAGGTCCTAATTGTTCCTACCTTCGATGTAGATGTGGATTGTAGAATAGTTATCATTTCTCTGCATCTAATATGCCTACATTACTCGGTATGTAACAAGTTTGTCTTACTGTATATGAGTTTCCTCACTCAGGACATTTTTTTTCCTAGTTTCATCTATTTGCTTCATTCTTTTTTCCACAGAGTAGTACTACATTGATTAACTGTATCACATTTTATTTATCTATTCTTTAATCCAGGGACATCTTGAGTTTTCCAGCTTCTTGCTATTACAAATACTGCTGTTATGAACATTGCTGTGCGGATGTCCATGTTGTATGAATGTACATCCTTTGGATATATGCCAAAGAGTGGAATTGATAGTTGGTGAAGTAGACTGATACCCAGTTTACAAAATAGTTTCCATATGGACTGCCAAAATCATGGCATAAGTTTTCATTCCCAGCAGCAACGGAGAAACATTCTCATTTCTCCACATCCTCTCCAGCATAAATTATACTTGGTGTTTTTTCTTTAGTCATTCTGGAATGAGTAAGATGATATCTCATAGTTGTTATGATTTATATTTCCCTGATGTTTAGCAATTTCTTCGGTGTCTTTTACCCATTTTAGATTCCTCTAATGAAATCTCAATTCTAAACATCTATGAACCAAAAAAGGCAACAACATTCATAAAAGAAACATTATTAAAACACATATTACAGGTAAGACCTCACAAAGGGATAGTGGGAGAGTTCAATACCCAACTTTCACCACTGGACATGACTGCCAGACAAAAACTTAACAAAGAGACAAAGGAAATAAGAGGAGTTATGACCCAAGTGGGATTAACAGATATCTATAGAACTTTCCATCCAAACACAAAAGAATATACATTCTTTTCAGAATCACATGGAACCTTCTCAAAAACAGACCACATACTCAGCAACATAGCAAACCTCAAAAGGTACAAAAAACTGGAATGATCTCCCATGTCTAATTAGGCCAGCATGCTCTAAAGTTAGAAATCAAAAACAACACAAATAGCAGAAAACCTACCAACTCATGGAAATTGAACAACATGCCATTGCACCATTACAGGTTCAAGGAAGAAATAAAGAAATTAAAAGACTTCCTAGAATTCAATGAAAATGAAGACACAACACACACAAAATGAATAGACACTTTGAAAGCAGTACTAAGAGGAAAGTTCATACTGCTAAGTGCTCACAAGAAGATACTAGAGAATAGTCACACCAGAGAGTTGACATCACACCTGAAAGCTCTAGAAAATGGAAGCAAATTCACTCCAGAGGAGCAGATGCCAGGAAATAATCAAAATAAGGGCTGAAATCAATAAAGTCTAAACAAAGAAAACAATTCAATAATCAATGTAACAAAGAGTTGGTTCTTTGAGAAAATCAACAAGATAGACAAAACTTTATCCAAACTAACCAAAAGGCAGAGAGAGGATCATGCAAATTAACAAAATCAGAAATGAAAGGTGGGGAAGCATAACAATGGACACAAAGGAAAACCAGAGAATCATCAGGTCATACTTTGAAAACATGTACTCCACAAAACGTGAAAATATAAAGGAAATTGACAATTTTCTGGACAAATATCACATACCAAAATTGAATCAAGAACAGATAAGCAACATAAACAGACCTATAACCTCCAAAGAAATAGAAGCAGTGATCAAAAGTCTCCCATCCAAATAAAGCCAGATAGATTCAGTGCAGAATTCTACTAGAAATTCAAAGAAGAGCTAATACCAATACTCCTCAAATTGTTCCACACAATAGAAGGAGAAGGGACATAGCCAAACTCTTTATACAATGTTACAATAACCTTGATACCCAAGACACACAAAGACACAACTAAGAAAGAGAATTAAAGACCAATATCCCTCATGAACATTGACATAAAAATTCTTAATAAAATACGTGCAAATCAATTCCAAGAACACTTGAGAGAAATCATCCACCATGATCAAATAGGCTTCATCCCAGGGATTCAAGGATGGTTCAACATACAAACATCCATCAATATAATCCACCATATAAACAGACTGAATAAAAAAAAACACATGATCATCTCACTAGATGGCAAAAGAAAGCCTGTGTTAAAATCCAACACCACTTCATGATAAACGTCTTAGAGAAATCAGGGATAACAGGAACATACTTCAATATAATAAAAGCAACATACAGCAAGGGAAGAGCTAACCCAAATTAACTGGAGAGAAACTCAATCCAATTACTCTAAAGTAGGGGACAAGACAAGCCTGTCTACTCTCCTCCATATTGTCCTTGAAGTTCTACCTTGAGCAATAAGACAACAAAAGGAAATCAAGGGAATACAAATCGGGAAGGACAAGTCATATGATCTTCTACATTAGTGACCTGAAAACTCTAACTAGGGAACTCCTAAAGGTGATAAACACCTTCAGCAAAGTGGCAGGATACAAGATTTACTCAAAAATATATGTAGCCCTACTATATGCCGATGACACTTTGTTGGAGAAAGAAGTCAGAGAAACATCAACCTTTTCAATTACCACAAACAAAATAAAATACCTCAGAGTAACACTAACCAAAAAAGGGAAAGACCTGTACCAGAAGAATGTTGAGTCTCTAAAGAAAGAAATTAAGAAGATACCAGAAAATGGAAAGTTCTCACATGTTCTTGGAAAGACAGGATCAACATAGTAAAATTTGTCAATCTTGCCAAAAGCAATCTAATCCCCATCCAATGCAATACCCATCAAATCCCAACACAATTGTTCATAGGCCTTGAAAGAAAAATTCTCAACTTTATATGGAGAAACAAATGGCCCAGGATAGCCAAAACAACCTGCTAAAATAAAGGAACTTCTGGAGGCCTGACTTCCAACTTCATTACTGAGCTACAGTCCTGAAACAGCTTGGTATTGGCACAAAAATAGACAGGTAGACCAATGAAATAGAGTTGGAAACCCTATATTACCCTATAGACCTATGAACAACTAATTTTGGATAGACAATCCAAATTTTTACGATGGAACACAGTGAACATTTTCAACAAATGGTGCTTGCATAACTGGCTATGGGCATGTAGAAGTCTGCAGATAGACCCAAGCCTATCATCTTGCACAGAACTTAAGCCAAAATGGATCAAAGATCTCAACATAAATCCAGCTACACTGAACCTATTAGAAGACATGTAGGAAATTACCTTGAATTAATATGTACAGGAGACTGATTACTGAAGATTACACCAGTAGGACAGATACTGAGATCAACAATTGGTAAATGGAACCTCCTGAAACTGAGAAGTTTCTGTAAGGAAAAGGACACTAAAGTGGGAAATTACCAGAATGGAGCCAGGTAGAAATACAAGGGTGTTTAATAGTGGAAAAAGCCTTACTTACAGAGCCACTTAGCCAGCCCGCGCAGCAACAGTCTGTACAGCAAGCCAAAAAGGTGAAAGACGAAAGCCCAGCCACCTGACCTCCTTTACATCATCCTAACCATGCCCTCATGGCCACAGCTTCCCCTACAGGACACAGTCAGCAAGACAAAACAGCAGCCCACAGACTGGGAAGAATATTCAACAAAGCCACACCTGACAGAGGGCTGATCTCCAAAATATACAAAGAACTCAAGAAGCTAGTCTCCAAAACACCAAACAATCCAATGAAATAGTGACATACAGAACTAAATAAACAATTCTAAATAGAGGAATCTGAAATGTTTGAAAGACACATAAGAAAGTGTTCAACATCCTTAGCCATCAGGGAAATGCAAATCAAAACAACTCTGAGATACCATCTTACTCCTGTTAAAATGGCCAAAATCAAAAACACCAATGACAGCTCACACAAGGGGAAATAATCTTACCAGTCCACATCTATAAATGCTGACATCCAGCATATACAATTAACTCAAGAAGCAAGCCACCAAAACACCAATCAATGAAAATAAAAAGAGAGGTGCAGAACTAAACAAAGAATTCTCAACAGAAGTAAATAAAATGGCTGAAAGATACTTAAGAAATTGCTCAAAATTCTTAGCCATCAGGGAAATGCAAATAAAAACAACTCAAAGATATCAACTTATACTGGAGAGAATGATTAAAATCACAAACACAAATGACAGTCTATGCTGGAGAGCATGTGGAAAAAAGGAACAATCCTCCATTACTGGTGGCAGGACAAACATGTAAAACCACTTTGGAAATCAGCTTGGTGGTTTCTCAGCAAAATGGAAATCAGACTACCTCAAGGTTCAGCAATCCCTCTCTTGGGCACATACCCAAAGAATGCACATTCATACAACAAGGACATTTGTTACATCATGCTCACAGAAGCATTGTTTGTAATAGCCTGAACCTGAAAGCTGCCTAGATGCCCTTCAACTGAATAATGGATAGAGAACATGGATACATTTACACAATAGAGTATTACTAGCAGAGAAAAAGCAATGAAATCTTGAAATTCGAAGGCAAATGGATGGAACTAGAAGAAAGCATGCTGAGTGAGGTAACCCAGTCACAAAATTACAAACATGGTATGTACTCACTCATATATGAAATTTAGACATAGAGGAAAGGATTACCAGCCTACAATCTACATCACCAAACGAACTAGGAAACAAGAAGAACTCTAAGAGAAAAATGTGTGGAGCATGGAGAATGGGAAGGGGCACGATATCATGAGGTAACTGGGAGCATGAGAGTAGGGGAGTGGGAGCAGGCAGAATGAGAGGAGAAGAGGAGGGGGAGGAAGAAATGGAAAATCAGAAAGGTTGAGCAGGGGGAAGAATAGAGGAGAGTGGCATGAGTGATACAATAACAGAGGAAGTCATTATATTTCCATGGAGACATCTGGAACTAGGGATATTTCCATACATCTACAAGGATGAAACCAACTGACAATCTGAGCCATGGTGGAAAGGCTAACCTAAATGCCCTTCCCCTATAATGCGACTGATGGCTGCCTTACGTGCCATTCTGGAGCCCTCATCCAGTGGTGAATAGAAGCTGACCCAGTCTCCCATTTGTATACAAAGAATGAACAATGGAACCCAGTTGCATAGAGGCAGGATGGAAGAAAAATGGTTCAGGGCCAGTTTGGTGAAACCCACAGAAAGATCTGACCTGTGCAAGAGGGAGAACATGGACACTACACTGATGTCTTGGAGGCCAGCACAGGACAGACCCAGACACCTGAATGTGAATCAATATTTATAAGGTTGCATTAAGGGACTTTGAAGTCCATCCCACGTTGGTGGATGCTCTCTCACCTGGACACAGGGGTGAGTGCATAGGCCCTGCCATGTGCACCAGCAATGGAGGATGATATGACAGAGTTTAGGAAACACACGTTGGAACCCTTGCCCTCCTGGGAATGATGGGGGTGGTGAAGAAGGGGGCCTATAGGGGACTAAGAGAGGGGAGTGAGTGGGAATAGGGATTGACATGTGAAACAAGCTTGTTTCTAATCGGAACTAATAAAAATTATACACATAAAATAAGTAATTCAAAATTAAAAATATATGTGATAATGAAAAAATATTCCCATAAAAATATCTGCTCCCCCAGAAGATGGAAAGAGAGGAAAAAAAACCATAATGTTTGACAAAATAAATATGAGGAAAGAACATGGATTAAGAAATCCATCTATGCATTAAAAAATTAAGAAGACATCTAAAAATCATGCTTGCATATTATATGGTAGGATGCCATATCTCATACTAGAGCTATCCAAGTTCAAAGGGAACAATGTGGCCACTTGTACAAACCACATACTGACACAAATTAAAAGAATCTGAGACTAACACAGGTTATAATCCAATTATCAGAACAGAAAAAACTACCATTCTCTGGATAGATACCTTTTTTTTGTGAGAACAGGTAAGAGTGTCGAAACAAAATATAGAAATAAATAATCTTTTCAGACATTTGACATGAAAAAAAATCACCTGTTCAGACCTAAATGCTTGTCCACATGAATCAAGGACACTGTCAACAATAGTGGTTTCATATTCTGAGGTTGATATAGAAAGAATATATAATGTTTCCTGCCACAGAGGGGGTAGTCTTTTTCCAGGTAACTCACCAAAATTCTCAAATTTAATCAGGTTGCCTCTGTAGGCTCATGACTTATGGAATGGAAACTTCTTGACTTATAAAATATATTCTCCAAACAAATCTATTAAGAATCTAGAGGAAAGTATCATTTCTTGCTGGTTTTACAATGGAATATATGTAAGCATGTGTATGAATTTTGTGTCCTATATTCCATGTTACCTGTGTCTACCTGTCTGCCAAGGCATATGTCACTGTTCAATTATTGTGGAATTCTTTGAACCCATGTTATCTGTCCAAGAAGCTACATGAAATACAGTGTTCTCATTGGGTATTTTACTCTCCCCAAAGCAACCTTTGTTGTACATCCTTAGATATCAACATGCATTAGGTTAGTTTAAAAACTATAGACCCCAGTGAAGAGTGCAGATTCCAGGGTAGGTGGGGAGAACACCAAATTTGTTTCACAATGGAAAGCAAAAACACAGCCTCAGAAATCATTTTGTAGGCAGATTTGTCAGGACAGCAAATTATAACAAGCCAGGATTCTATACGTGTTAATGTACAGGGGAGGAAATTCTCTGTGTCCCCTTCATAATCTCAGTAGAGAACTGAGTTCCCAGCTAGACAGAGTCACAGCAAGTGTTCCTTGATGTTTCTTGCCTCTTTAAAACCTCTCCTTCCTGGGATCTCAAATGGTCTGTGTTATTGTGGCCTCTACTCTTGAAGTCGAGGCAACACACTTGTAATGTGAAAGTTAGTTTGTATAATTTTTAAATGACTGCATGATTATCATATTCTTCAAACTGTTTTTTGTAGACATCCATTTTAGCCCTGTAAGTTCTTTCCAATACTCTAAAGTTTTATGAATATGACGTGCTTTTCAAAATCTAAAAAGTTGTTTTGATTTGCATTTCCCAGATGGCTAAGGATGTTGAGCACTTTTTTTATGTGTCTCTCAGCCATTTTATATTCATCTATTGTGAATTCTCTATTTATTTCTTTACCCCACATTTTAATTGGATTATTTGGTGTTTTGGAAACTAGCTTCTTTATTTATTTGTAAATTTCGGAGATCAGCCCTCTGACAGATACGGGTTTGTTGAATATCTTTTCCCATTCTCTTGGCTGCCATTTTATACTGCTGATTGTGTCCATTACCTTACAGAAGCTACTGGTTGTGTAGTGGGAAGAATTGTGGAGAGCAAAACAAATGATATCATCAGAGAGGGAACCAGAATAGATTTAAAAAGAAATCAGGCACCAGGGAAATGTCTGGAGATCTACAAGAATGACACTACATAACCATATAAGCAACAGAGGAGGGGCTACCTTAATTGTCCTTCCCTGTTAATGAGATTGATGTCTAACTTAGATGTTATCCTAGATCCTTCATCTAGCACCTGACAGAAGTAGAAGCAGACACCCAGAGATAAACACTGTACTAAAATGGAATCCAATTGCAGTGAAGGAGGTGTGATGAGCAAAGGGGTCCAGGATACCAGGCTTTTGAAACCCACAGAAACTGCTGACCTGAAAAAGCAGGAACATTTGGCGACCACACTGGTTGTTGCCAAACCACCATGGGAATGATCCAGACTCCATGAATGTGGGTGTCAATGAGGAGGCCTCAGGAATATATGGTGCCTCTTTTAGTAGATCATTATTTATCCATAGTCTAGGAACTACATTGTGTGCTTTAGTTCCCTCAAGCAAGTTCCTGCTTTGAGTTCCTGCCCTGACTTCTTTCAATGATCGACTGTGGTCTAGGATGTTTATGCCAGATAAACCCTTTACTTCCCAGGCTGATTTTGGTCATTCTTCTTATCTTGGCAATAGAAAGCAAACTAGACCAGATTTCTAAAGCTTTTCAGAGCTTTGTAGAGTACAGTGTGTGCTTTTCAGGATGCTGCTGAACATTGAACTGTGACTAGTGACATTGTCTCAGCAATACCTGTATCACAGTTACATAGTCTCAAGTGAAGCATGAATTCTATAGTAGTTTTGTGTCTTTTTGACCAGTTTTTCAATCCCAGTAAAGCTCTATGTTCCCTGAATATCTTGTGCTGATAACCCTTTTGTGATCTCTCTGTGTCCCATCTCTTTTCCACCATCAGCTTTCTAGCACCAAGAAACACTTTGCACTATCAATGGATCTTCAAGATGGTTGGAATTCACCATCACTCAAGTGTCTGCAACTCCACAGGAATTGTGAAGGATTCAGGGGTTATTAGAGGAGTTGAAGAGGAAGAATTTGCCCAGTTAACAAAATAACCAGCCTGCTTTTTAATCTTTAAGAGCAAGTGTAGGAACAAAACCCATAATGTGGCACAAGCTTATGTTTTATTCTACAATGTCTTCTTGTCTGGGCTCTGGAATTGGCATATAGTTCAGTGCAAAAACACTTTTCTACCATATTTGCCTAAGGCCCAATGTTCAATTCACTGTGTTGGGGGTAGATATCCTTCTCTAGTAGCTCTAGTAAGAATCTTAAGCACTCTATGGAACAACAAAAAAAAACAGAAAGAAAGAGAAAAAGAAAAAGAAGAAAGCTTCTCCCCTCTTTTGGATTTCTACCTACTATCTAATATCCTTCAGGATTTCTTCTTCTTTGTCTTGCATATGCCAGCAACAGGACAGCTACCCAACCCATCTTAGCCCTAATTACACTCTTTTATATCATTTATCTATTAATTTATGTAAATATTTAAAATTCTGATTCTGGAAAATGTGCTTAGATGTAAGAAAAATGTTACCTACTGCAAACTCTGTATCCCTAAGTGGAGGCTCTGAGATGGGGATAAGTATACAATAACTTTACTTGAAAACAGTAACCGGCGTTGTGTATAGGCATTGGGTATTGGAATAATAAGAATTTGGCCAATGGCAGTGAAAGATAGTGATGTAGTGGCAAGAATGGACTGGACCTAGGGACTAAGCATGATGGTAGGCACTTATAATTGCAGCAATCTGAAGATAGAAGCAGCAAGGTAACTACTTCTATGCCAGCCACGGTTATAATGCAAATTTTAAAAAGCCTAGGGTTATGTGTTATTTTCATATTTTTGTACCTGTTGAGGTTTGCTATGTTGCCAAGTATGTGGTCGATTTTAGAGTAGGTTCCATGTAGTACTGAAAAGAAGGTATATGCTTTTCTGTTTGGATGGAATGTTCTATAGATGTCTGTTAAACCCAATTGGGCCATGACTTCTATTAGTTCCTTTGTTTCTTTGTTAAGTTTCTCTCTGGTGTTCCTGTCTAATGAACAGGTGAGAGTGGGTGTTGAAGTCTACCCCTATAAGTGTGAGAGTTTTTATGTGTGATGTGTTTCTTTTATGAATGCAGATGCCTTTGTATTAAGTGCATAGGTTTTCAGGATTGAGACTTCATCTTGATGGATTTCTCCTGTGATAAGTAGGAACTGAACTACAATGTAAGATGTTCACATGATCAGTTTATGGGTTAGTAATAAGTTCTCTAAAGAAGTCATAGGAATTAGCACTCATACTAACAATGCCTAAGAGCTTCCTTCAACCCCACCTTAATTTGTTTCTTCCTCTTCTTAGTTTTGTTGTGTGGTAAGAAAAAATAATGGATATAAATACTAATCATTCTCTCTCCTCCAGCTTCCAGGACTGAGTATAGATGTTTTACAAGCATAAAGTCCTAGGATAGCCTACTACCCCAAACAGGCCATCCTTGGTTGATTTCAGTTTAAAGTCTATTTGTTAGATATTAACATTGCTACCACCATTTGTTTCTTGGCTTCATTTAATTAGAAAATCTTTTCAAAACCCTTTACTCTGAGATACTGTCTGTCTTTGAAGTTGAGGTGTTTTTGTTATATGCAGAAGAAGGAGGGATTCTGTCTTCTTATCAATTCTGCTAGCCTGTGTATTTTTATAGGGAAGTTAAGACCATTAGTATTGAGGGATATTAATGAACATTCACTCTTGTTTGTTTTGGATTTGGTGGTGGTGGTGGAATTGTGTGTAGATTTCCATCCTATTTTTCTTTTGGTTTTTGGTGATGTAGGATTATCTATTGCCTATGGTTCTCTGGTTGTAGTTAATTTCCTTGGGTTGGCGTTTTCCTTTGAACAATTTCTGTTGGGCTGGATTGGTGAATATGTATTGTTTAAATCTGGCTTTGTCATGGGACATCTTGTATTCTCCATCTACATGTATTGAAAGCTTTACTGTATATAGTAATCTGGGCTGGCATTTGTGGTCTCTTAGTGTAAGGAGAATATCTATTAAGGACCTTCTGGCTTTCAGAGTTTCCATCGAAAACTCAGGTGTAATACTGATAGGTTTGCCTTTATATGTTACTTGACCTTTTTCCCTTTGCTGCTCTTAATATTCTTTCCTTATTCTGCATGTTTATAGTATTTATTATTTAGTGCGAAGGAGACCTTTTTGTGGTCCATTCTATTTGGTGCTCTGTAGGCATCTTGTACTTTCCTTGGCATGTCTTTCTTTAGGTTGGGAAAATTTTCTTCTGTGATTTTGTTGAATATGTTTTCAGCACCATTGAGTTCGAATTCTTCACCTTCTTCTATACCTATTATTGTTAGTTTTGCCTGTTTCACAGTGTCACATATTTCCTGGACATTTTGTATTAGGGATTTGTTGGACTTGAGATTTTCTTTGGTTGATGAGTAAATTTCTGAGAGTTAAAGATACACTTTAATTCTCTCTTCCATCTCTTGTATTCTGTTGATTATGCTTGCATCTGTGATGAGATATTCAGACTGACCTCGAAAACACCCTGTAACTCAGGCTGCTGGCTTTGAACATGGGAGCCTATATTTAGCTTCCTGAATAGTTGGGATTATAGGATGTAGCCAACATATTCCACGTAAAGATTTCTCTGTTCGTAACCACTCAGGGTAAGGAAACCTAAAAAATCTGATTCTGAGGATCATTCTTGTGAAATATGGTTTTCCCTTGACTCACAGATGCCAATCAATGGTTTCTTAACTGTTGTATCATTCTTCTGTTATTTACATTTATATATTCTAACTTGGTAAAAGTTTAGTATCAATACCATAAACAAATAGAAGAAAAATTCTATTTTTATTTGAAAATACTTTATTTTTCTAGAAAAGTAGAACACATTGTGAGAAATAAGGCTTTTTGTCAGACCAGAATATCTTCAAAAAACGAATTAATGCATAAAATTTGCTTTCAGTGAGATTCTATTTTTTCCCCATGTCCACAGTACTGTTTCTATTTTTTTGGCAGTAGTTAGAAATTCCTTGTATATGAGTGGCTCTAGTAAACACTGCAAATAAAATCCATTTGCCCTCAAAATTTTTTCTAATTTAGTTTTACTAAATCTCAAATCACAAATAAAACCTCATACACTTATAGTGGGAAACTTAAACACCCTACTCTCACCACTGGGCAGGACTACCAGATAGAAACTTGCTGGTGTAGAATCCATAGACACTGGTGGTGTCATATTAGTGTTTCTATTGTTGAATGTGTTCTTATACTATTGTCTTCCTATCACATTAGGCTCTGTCAATTTCTTGGTGTTCTGGGTCCAAGTCTCTCTCTGGTAGGTGAAAGTGGGTCCAAGACTTCAATGTCCACAGATGCTAGATGGCTCTGTGGGGATTTTTGGAGGGACAGAACGGAAGACGGAAGTTCAGGAGACTTGAACAGGGAAAGGTGGGCAGGAAAAGGCCAGGTACTCAAAACTGCCTGTGGGTGCCAGTTCAAGATAGGAATGACAGCAGATTCTGGATGGCTTGTCCTGCCTGCAATTAGTCTTTTTTCATTCAGGTATCCAACAATTCTCTAATCATAACTTGGAGACATGTAATTAGTTATTATTTTTGTCCTTATATTTTGTTCATTTTTGGCTAGCATTTTTTTCTTTCATTAAATTTACTCATGTATTTCCCCTATGAGTTCTTTGAAATTATTGGAGAACACCCCCCTGTCAGGTGGGTTGGTGAATTTCTTTCCCCAATCTGTTTGCTGTTTTTCTGTCTTGTTGAGGTGTCCTTTGCCTTACAGAATCTTCTCAGGTTCACAAAGTCCCATTTATTCATTGTTGATCTCAGTGTCTGTGCAACTGGTGTAATGTTCATGAAGTGGTCTTCCAATTTGTTTAAGGATTTTACCTACTTTTTATTCTATTAAGTTCCATGTGGCTAGAATTATGTTGAGGTCTTGATCCATTTGGAATTATGTTTGGTGTAAGTCGATAGACATGGATTTATCTACAGTCTTATACATTCCAGCATCCAGTTATGTCAGCACCATTTGTTTTCTTTATCCCATTGTGTAGCTTTAGATTTTTTGTTAAAAATTAGCTGATCTTAGGTGTACAGGTTAATTTCAGGGTTTTCACCTTGATTCCATTGGTCTACTTGTCTATTTTGTTTCAATACCAAGATGTTTCAGGACTATAGCCTGCAAAACCAAAGTCTCTCTCTCTCTCTCTCTCTCTCTCTCTCTCTCTCTCTCCTCTCTCTCTCTCTCTCTCTCTGTCTGTCTAGTACTCTGTTTTTGCCTCTGCACCCTGGGTGAATACTGAAGCTGTAATTGTTGTAGACTGGTCTCCATAAAAACTGAGCTTTTATCTGTCTGTTTGTGTTTCCTTTCTCTCTCTCTCTCTCTCTCTCTCTCTCTCTGTGTGTGTGTGTGTGTGTGTGTGTGCGCGCGCGCGCGCGCGCGCGTGTGTGTATCTGTCTCTCTATCCGAGTACTGAAGAGCATGCTAAACCTCTCTACAATGGCAAAATTAAGGTGCTTTTTTATTTTCCAATAACTACACTTTCCATTTCAAAATGAGAATGCTTTCAGCCAAGTCGCTTCTATAATAAGGAGGCAGCTGATGTGTCTCCAACTTATGTTATTGGTAAAACCAAAATATCCCTTTAATTTCCAAGGATCTGAATGGGACCCATGCAAACAGGTCCAAAGATGCACTCCAGAAAAATAATATTCAGCCTCTCTATGATCTCAAATTCCTTTCTTCATCATCTGTGATCTCTCTTTCTAGAATCACTCCATCAGCTGTCCATTCACCAATCTGAAACAGGACTTCAGAAACACTTTTGTTTCTAAACCTAACTTCATCTCCTACACTGCTGACATCAGGCAAAGTACTGGAGGCCAGAGTGAGTGCTACCTGTCCTTTGCAAGGAAGGTTCAGACAGATACTCCAGGATGTGGTAGTACCACAACATTCTCAGGTCCCCAATAATGGTCAATGCCCTACTTCAGCAGGATGCAATCTTGAGAACTCGATATCCTTTATCTAAATTGCCATTTCTAACACCCCAAAATTCAGTATTCAGGGAAAGTAGGAATGAAAGGTGCAGGCATCAGGCTGGTCTGTCCAAGGCACCTGGCATGATGCACTCACTCAGGCAGTACTCTTTTCAGTCCAGCTTTCAATATTTCTAAGTCTGCAGACAGCTTTCATGGACCACGTTAAAAGGCAGATGCAGACACACTTATGCTCTCTTATTCTCTCTCTCTCTCTCTCTCTCTCTCTCTCTCTCTCTCTCTCTCTCTCTCTCTCTCTCTCCCTTTCATCTTCCATTTCCTATCTGCTATCTGTTCTTTGCTATTTCTCTGACCCTCTTCCCATCTTCTCCTCTCTTCTCAACTCACTCTCTCCTACCCTGTCTGATGTCCGTGGTTCATGGAATTTCATAGGTAGTTTTTCCCTTGCTCAGTGTTCCGTTTCCATTTGGTTCTTTCCCCTTCAACGTGCACAAAACACCAACAGTATTGCTGAGAAAGCCATGGAGGCTCTCTCTCTGTGATCTCTCACAGTGGCCATGCTTGGATGAGCAGGAATCTGCAGAGATCTTTTTCTCAGACTGACCAAACAGTGAGAAACCCCTTTAGTTTGGTATGTATGCCAAGGCAGAGTTCCAACACCACATTTGCTGAAACATTTGTGTTTTCAGCATTATGACTTCAGAAGTTTCCCTCCAATATTAGGTATTCTGTGTCATCTTGAATGTTCAGGCATTTTGTTCTGCCCTTGCCCATGACTTCATGCTGACTGAATTCTGAGTTTGGGAGTACTAAGCCTTTTGGTCATGGCCCATGGGAAATATATCTTATTATTAAGGCATCCTTCAGGTTACTGTAACCTTAGAAAAACTGTTCAAATGCTTCAATGGAGGAATATCAAATACCCCAGGATGTTCATTAATGGACTAATAAAATGAAAAGACACACATTACTGAATTAAATTTGAGTTTTGCATGGTAGCTTATTTCTGGAAGATTTAAATTATGTATCTTAGAATAGATTGAAGGATCATTGGACTGCAGATACTTTGGTGTACCAAATGATGTCAGAAGCATGACAGACTATATGTGGCAGAGACAGCATCACCTTTGAATATGATAGGACCAACCCGTGAACCTTGTATACACATATCTCTGCCTACACTAACTTTTGGTTTTTCTGTTTGTCTCTCTGTCTGTTGTTTGAATTTTCATCTCTAACTCTCTATCACTCACTGTCACTCTCTCTGTGTGTATTTCCCTTCACCCCATTGTCTGCTATAAATCTACCTGAATTGAACTGGACCTGCCTTCTAACTGGGCCTCTCTCTGTCTCTCTTTCTCTCTCTTTCTTTATCTATCTCTCTGCCTCTCTCCCAGTCTCTTACACTCTCTCTGTCCTTCTGTCTTTTCTTCAGTAAACTGGATGAATACAGGTAGCTCTGGAATTGCTCAGGAATGTACTCTACCAATGCTGATCCTTTTGTCTCTGTCTGTATGTGTCTCCCTTGCTGTCTGTGTTTCTCTCTCTATCTGTCAGATTATTAAGAGCATGATAACCACAGTAGAATAGCAACTTAAAGGTGTTTTTTATTGTGCTATAGATACACTTCTTTTACAAACATGTGAATGTTTTCAGCCAAGGTGCTTGTATCAAAAAAGCCAGCTGATATGTCTCCAATTTATGTTTGTGGCAAACCCAAAGTTTTCCTGTAAGTTCCAGGGAACTGAATGTGACCCATGCAAAAAGAGTTCCAAAGATTCACTCCAGATAAATAATATTCATTTCCTCAATGATGCCAGATTCCTCTCCTAAACATCTTGTACCTATTCTTTAGAAAAGCCTCCATCATATGACCATGCAAAACTCTGTATCAAGGAGTTAAGTAATACTTTGTTTTCTAAACTTAACTTCATCTCCTCCACTTCTGACATCTACTGAGGCATAGGATTCTCAAGACAGAGCCTCACATTCTGGAAATCCCTGAGGCAACCAGGTTCTCCAGGATGTGATAGTACCCATTATTCTCGGGGCACCCAAAGCTGGTCAATGCCATTTCTTCGAAAAGAATCAGACTTGAGAACTCAACATCGTTATTCCCAATGTTGCCAAGCTTAAGACCCCAAATTTCCATGATAAATGAAGGTGGGAATGAAGGTCTTGCCATCTGTCATGCCCAAGAAACCCAGAAGGGTGCACTCACTCAGCCAGGAGTCTGTTAAGTCCAGGATTCCATGGGTAATAATTCTGGAGGGATGGTTATAGGTCCCTTTAAAAGACAGATCCCTACCCACAGCTAATGCATTATTCTCTCTGTCACTTTCCATGTCCTCTTTGGTATCTTCTCTCTGGTATCTTCCTTTGAACCTCTTCATCTCTTCTCCTGTCTCCCCCACTTACCCTCTCCAACCATGTCAGAAAATCTAAAGTTCAGGGACATTCTAAGATTCCTGTGCCATTGCTCAGGGATTCTGTCTCCATAGCGAGCTTTCCCCTTTCAGGTAAACAAATGAACAACTCTGGAGCAGTAAAAGCCATGGAGGTTCTCTGTCTCTGGGAAGACTCTTCATACCCAGGCTCTGTTGATCGGGACATTGCAGAGTTATTTCCTGGAGCTGACTGAATGCTGAAACACCTCAAGAAGGCAGTGTTTCCCAAGTAAGAGGTCCACCAAAGCATTGGCTGAATCTCCTGTGGGTGTCAGACTCACGAAATTGGGAGTTTCAACCTTCCCCTGCTCAGAACCCTGTGTCGTCTCAACGGTTCGGGCATTTTTTGTTCCACAATTGTCGATGAGTTAATACACTGACATTGTCTTCTGAGATGTTTTGTACCAAAGCTTTCAGACCCCCCCATCGTAAGTGCACCTTATGTTTGAGGGAATCTAGCTGCTACTGTTACCGCAGAAAAACTGTTCAATGGCATTTTATGGAACAATATCAAATACCCTAAGAAGTACAGAAATGGACTAAGAGAACGAAAGGAATCACATTACTGTGAAAAAGATGAGTTTTCCATGGTTAGCTTCTTCAGGAAGGTTTAAATTCCATTTCATAGATTAGGTTGAAATATCATGTGACTGCATCTACTTGGGTGCAAGAGATGATGTCAGCAGCAGGACTGATTTCATTGGGCAGAGAAACCTTCCATGAGTATGTTGGTAGCCAGCCACTGGATGATTAAAGCACTTATCCAAGCCTACATTAAGCCTTGGACTTTCTGTGTGTCTGTCTGTCATATCATTCTCTAACTGTCTCTCTAGCACTCACTGTCTCTGTCTCTGTCTCTGTTTCTATCTCTGTGTATCTCTGTCTCTCACTGTCTGTGTCTCTGTATATGTCTCTACAAACTGGGTGGGATTCTATATATCTAACTGCTTTGTAATGTGTTTGACTGCTACCCTAAGCCAAAGTCTCTGTCTCTCTCACTGTCTAGTCCTCTGGTTTTGCCTCAGCACTCTGGGTGAATACCTGAAGCTGTCTTGTTCTGGACTGGTCTCCACCTAAACTGAGCTATTATCTATTATGTGTCTGTTTGTATGTGTTCTGCTCTCTCTCTCTCTCTCTCTCTCTCTCTCTCTCTCTCTCTCTCTCTCTGTGTGTGTGTGTGTGTGTGTGTGTATCTGTGTCTCTGCATGAGTACAGAAGAGCATGCTAAAATTCTCTACAATGGCAAAGTTAAGGTCCATGGTGCTGAAAGGAACCCATGCAAACAGGTCCAAAGATGCACGGCAGAAAAATAGAATTCAGCCTTTCTATGATACCAAATTCCTTTCTTCTTCATGTGGGATCTTTCTTTCGCGAATTACCCCATCATCTGTCCTATCACTTCTCTGATACCAGGACTTCAGAAACACTTTTGTTTCTAAACTTTACATCATATCCTACACTGCTGACGTTTGTTGAGTTCTAGGAGACCCGAGTGATTGCTACCTGGTCTGTACAAGGAAGGAACAAAAAGATATTCCAGGATTTAATGCTATGGCAACATTCTTAGGTCCACAATGATTGTCAATGCCCTACTGAAGAAGGATGCAATCTTGAGAACTCTATATCCATATTCCCTAAATTGCCATTTCTAAAACCCAACATACAGTATTTGAGAAAAATAGGAATGAAAGTTGCATGCATCAAGCTGGCCTGTCCTTGGCACCTGGTTTGATGCACTCACTCAGGCAGTCCTTTGATAATCTAGGCTTCCATAATTACTAAGTCTGCAAGCAGCTTTAAAGGACCCTGGTAAAAGACACATCCCGAACCACTCTTATTCTCTCTCTCTCTCTCTCTCTCTCTCTCTCTCTCTCTCTCTCTCTCTCTCTCCCAGTCTCTCACCCTCTCTCTGGCCTTCTGTGTTTGCCTCAGCAAGGTGGATGAATAGCAGCAGTTCTGGATTTGCTCAGGACTATTGCCTACCAAATCTTATCCTTTTGTGTGTCCGTTTGCATGTGTCTCTCTTGCTGTGTGTGTTTCTTTCTCTGTCAGATTATTGAAGAGCATGCCAAACCACTCTAAAGTGGTAAAATTAAGGTGCTTTTTGTCCTATAGATACCCATCTTTTCAAACATGTGAATGCTTTCAGTCAAGTTGCTTGTATCAAAAAAGGCAGCCGATGTGGCTCCAATGCATGTTTTTGGCAAACCCATGGTGTTCATGTAAGTTCCAGTGAGCTGAATGGGACCAATGCAAAAAGGTTCAAAGATTCATTCCAGATAAATAGTATTCAGCCTGCCAATGTTCCAAGATTCCTCTCTTCCTCATCTGTTACTTCCCTGGGAAAACCCTCCTTCATCTGACCATACAATCCTCTGTTACCAGGACATAAGAAATATTTTGTTTTCTAAACTTAACCTCATCTCCTAAAGTGCTGTCATCCCAAGACAGTGCCACACATTCTGGAAATTCTTGGAGCAAACAGGGATTCCAGTACGTGGTAGTACCCCACTATTCCCAGGGCCCTGAAAGTTGCTCAATGCCATTTCATCACAATGAAGGAGTCTTGAGTACTCGACATTGTTATCCCAATGTGGCCATGTCTAAGACCCCAAATTTCCATAATAAATTAAGGTGGGAATGTAGGTCCTGGCATCTGTATACCTGCCCATGACATTTGGAAGGCTGCACTCACTCAGCAAGATCTCTGTTCATTCCAGGGTTCCATGGGTAATAGGTCTGCATGCAAGGTAATAGGACCCTGTAAAAGACAGATCACTTCCCACAACTGATTATTCACACTGTAACCTTCCAATTAGTCTCTGCTTTCTTCTGTCTGTTTTCTTTCTCTGACACACTTCATCTCTTCACCTGTCTCCCCCCTCACCCTCTCCAACCATATCAGAAAAATTAAATTTCATGGACATTCTACGATTTGTGTTCCATTGCTCAGGGTTCCCTCTCCATACAGTGCTTTCCCTTTCCACGTAAACAAATGACCATCTCTGGTGCTGTGAAAGCCATAGAGGCTCTCTCTCTGTGAACTCTCTCCATACCCAGGGTCAGTTGAGCGATACATTGCAGAGACCTTTTTCTGGTATTGATCAAACATTGAAATACCCCATGAGGTCAGGGTGAATCCCAAGGAAGAGATCTACCACCACATTTGCTGAATCACCTGTGTGTATCAGATTCACAACTTTGGGAGTTTCTTCGCTCCACTTTTCGGACCCCTGCATCATCTCATTGGTTCGGGTACTATTTGTTCCACAATTGTTGATGTGTTAAGGCTGACTCTGTCTTCTGAGATGTTGGGTACCGAGCATACTTCAGCCCCCTCCATGGGAATTACCTCTTATGTTTAAGGGAATCTAGCTGCTACTGTTACCATGGAAAAACCGTTCAATGTTGTTCGGCAATAGGCTCTGGAATGCCGAAGCCCAGTGGCATTTTTGCATCCATATGGTTACCCAGGATCGACAGCGAGTTCTACTCTGGGATCTGACACACCGAGAACCGGTGGCAATTCTGTGTCCTTTCGCTGAGCCAGATAGGCCAGGCGATGTTTCTGGCTTTATTCATTGTCATTGCTTAGAGTCATCTAACACCAGTGATCTGTGCACTGGATCCAGTTTCAGAAGCGAGATCCTACACACAGACACCCAGTGACAGTTCTTTGTTCATCCACTGGCCCAGGTAGCCCTGATAATATTTCTGGTTGCATTCGTTGTCACTGCTTAGAGTCATCTGACACCATTGATCTTTTCTCCTGATAGGAGTTCTGCTGAGGGCTTGGAAAGGTCAAGGCCCAGTGGCAACTCTGTGTTTATCTGCCAGCACAGCATCTGAGTTCGGAAACGGGTTCTAAAACACCGATGCACAGTGGCAGTTCTGTGTCCATCTGCTGGCGCAGGTGTGCAAGGTTATGTTTCTGGTTACATTCATCGTCTCTGCTTAGAGTCATTTGACACCAATGATTTGTGTACCTGATCTGAGTTTGATGGCATTCTCTGACAAGCCGAGACCCAGGGGAAGTTCTGTGTCCATCTGCCAGCCCAGGATCTGAGTTCAGCAACAGGCTATGGAACACCAAGGCCCATTGGCATTTCTGTGTCCATGTGACAGACCCAGGAGTCAAGGGGTATTTCTGCTTCCTGTTGTAGTGACTGGTTAGAGCCATCTGAAACCGGTGATCTGTGCATGGGATCCAAGTTTGGCAGTGATTTCCCACATGTCAAGACCCAGTGGCAATTCTGTGTCTTTCGCTGGCCCAGGTGGCTAGGCAATGTTTCTGGTTCCATTCGACGTCACTGGTTAGAGTCATCTGACGCCAGTGATCATTGCTCCTCATCAAAGATTGGCTCCGGGCTCAGATACGACGACGCTTGTGGCAGGTCTGAATCCATATAGTAGCTCAGGATCTGAGTTCGTCCGCAGCCTCCAAAACACAGAAGCCCAGTCGCAGTTCTGGGTTCATCTGTAGGCCCATGGATGTCATGGGCTGTTTCTGTTTCTGTTCATCATCATTGCTTAGAGAGATATAACACCAGTGGTCTGTGCCCTGGATCCAGTTTTGGAAGTGAGATCCTACAGTGGAAGTTCTTTGTTCATCTATGGGCCCAGGTAGCCCAGGCGATGTTTCTGGTTCCATTAGTCATCACTGCTTAGAGTACTCTGACACCAGTGATCTGTGTGCCAGATCCAAGTTCTGCGATGGTACCTTTATGCCAAGTCCCATGGCAATTCTGTGTCCTCTGCTGGCCCAAGTAAGCCAGGTTGTATTTCCAGTTCCATTCATCGTTAGTGCTTAGATTCATCTGACACCTGTGATCTGAGCGCATGATCCGAGTTCTACGGCAATCTATGACACACCAAGGCCCAGTGGCAGTTCTGTGTCGATCTGCCAGCTCAGGATCCGAGTTCAGCAACAGGCTCTGAAATGCCAAGACTGGTGGCAGTTTTGTGTCCATCTGCCAGACCAGGGAGTTCAGGGGCTGTTTTGGCTTCCATGTGTCTTCACTGCTTAGAGTCATCTGACACCAGTGATCTATGCACCTGATCTGAGTTCGATGGTCATCTCCCACATGTCCAGTCCCAGTGGCAGCTGTGTGGTTATCTGCTAGGCCAGGATATAAGTTTGGCAAACGGTTCTGAAATGCCAAGGCACAGTGGAAATTCTGTGTCCATCCGCTGGCCCAGGTAGGCCAAGGTCTGTTTCTGGTTCCATTCATCATCACTGCTTAGAGTCATCTGAAACCAGTGATCTATGCACCTGATCTGAGTTCGATGGTCATCTCCCACATGTCAAGGCACAGTGGCAGTTCTCTGTCCATCTGCCAGTGCAGGATCTGAGTTTAGCCACTGGCTCTGAAATGCCAAGGCCCAGTGGCAGTTCAGTGTCCATCTGCCAGCCCAGGCAAGCCAGGTTCTTTTTGCAGTTCCATTCATCGTCACAATATGCAGTCATCTGACAACAGTGATCTGTGCTCTGGATCCAAAGGCCAGGCCGAGCTCTTACACACAGAATCCCAGTGGCAGTTATGGTTTCATCTGAGGTCCCAGGATCCAAGTTCGGCGGCAGGCTTTGACATGCCAAGGCCCAGTGTCAGTTCTGCATTCATCTACCGACCCTGGACCTGAGTTCTGCATTGGGCTACTACACGCCAAAGCCAAGTGGTAATTCTGCCTCTACCATCCAGCCCAGGATCCAAGTTTGGGGGCAGTATAGGAAATGCCAAAGTGCAGTGGCAGTTCTGTATCCATCTGAAGGCCCATGGAGGTCAGTGGCTGTTTCTGGTTCCATTGGTCGTTACTGCTTAGAGTCAGCTGACACCAGTGATCAGTACTCTGCATCCAAGTTCGGCGGTGGGCTCCAACACGCCAAGGCAAAGTGGTAGTTCTGCCTCCATCTGCCAGCCCAGGATCAGAATTTGTCAGTGAACTCCAAAACGACGAGTCCCAGTGGCAGTTCTGTGTCCATCTGCTGGCTCAGGTAATGCAGGTTCTGCTTCCTGTTCCATTCGTTGTCACTGCTTAGAGTCAACTGACACCAGATATCTTTGCTCCTTATCCGAGTTCAGGTGTGGGCTCGGATACTCCAATGCCCAGTGGCAGTTCTGAATCCATATGGTGGCCCAGGATCCAAGTTCATCAGCAAACTTTCCAAAACGCCAAGTCCCAGTGGCAGTTCTGGGTCATTCTGAAGGCCCATGTAGGTCATGGGCTGTTTCTTTTTCCATTCATCGTAATTGCTTAGAGTCATCTAATATCAGTGATCTTTCCTCCTGATCCAAGTTCGCTGGAGGCCTTGGACACGCCGAGGCCCATTGGCAGTTTTGCATAGATATATTGTCACAGGATCTGAGTTTGGTGGCAGTATATAACACCCTGAGGCCGAGTGGGGTTCCAGTGTCCATCTGTAGGCCTATGGCGGTCATGGGTTGTTTCTGCTTCCATTTGTCCTCACTGCTGAGAGACATCTGATATCAGTAATTTGTACACTGGATCCAGTTTTGGCAACAAGATCCTACACACTGAATCCCAATGTCAGCTCTTTGTTCATCCGCTCGCTCAGGTAGATCAGGTGATGTTTCTGGTTCCATTCAACATTTCTACTTAGAGTCATCTGACACCAGGGATCTTTGCCCCTTATCAAAGTTCGATGGAGGCCTTGGACACACCAAGGTCCATTGGCAGTTCTGTATCATAGGCAGGCCCAAGATCTGAGTTTGGCAGCGTTATACGACACACCGAGGCCCAGTGGCAGTCCTGTGTCCATCAGCTGGCCCAGGTAAACCTCGTTTTGTTTCCAGTTCCATTACTTGTCATTGCTTACAGTCATCTGCCACCATTGATCTTTGCTCCTGATATGACTTCGGTAGAGGCTTTGGACATTCTGAGGCCCAATGGCAGTTCAGTGTCCATCTCCCAGCCCAGGTAAGGCATGTTCTATTTCCAGTTCCATTTGTCATAACTGCTTACAGTTGTCTGACACCATTGATCTTTGTTCCTGATCCGAGTTTTGCTGTGGGCTTGGAAACGCCAAGGCCCAGTGGCAGCTCTGTGTTTATCTGCCAGAACAGGATCTGAGTTTGGCAACGGGTTCTAAAATACTGAGGCACAGTGTCAGTTCTGTGTCCATCCGCTAGACCAGGAGGGTCAGGGAATGTTTCTGGTTACATTCATCATCACTGCTTAGAGTCATTTGACACCAATGATCTGTGCACCTGATCTCAGTTCAACGGCATTCTCTGACATGCCAAGTCCCATTGGCATTTCTGTGTCCATCTGCCAGACCAGGGAGTCCAGGGTCTGTTTCTATTTCACGTTGTACTTACTGGTTAGAGTCATCTGACACCAGTTATCTGTGCACCGGTACCAGGTTTGGCTGTGAGTTTCTATACACCAAGGCCCATTGGTAATTCTGTGTCCTTCGCTGGACCATGTGGCCAGGAAATGTTTCTGGTTCCATTCGTCATCACTGCTTAGAGCCATCTGACAGCAGATGACTGTGCTCTGGAACCAAGTTCAGGGGCAAGCACCTACACATCGGTGCCCAGGGGCAGTTCTGCATCCCTCTGCCTGCACAGGGTGTCCAGGGGCTGTTTCTGTTCCCATTCATCGTCACTATTTAGAATCATCAGACATCAGTTATCTGTGATCTGTATCAGAGTTCTGGGGCGAGCTCCTATATTTTGAGAGGCCAAGTGGCATTTCTGAGTCCATATGTTGGCCAAGGATCCGAGTTTGGTGGTGGTATATGACATGCCCAGGCCCAGTGTGTGTCCAGTGTCCATCTGCAGGCACATGGAGGTCAGGGGCTTTTTCTGGTTCCATTTTTCGTCATTGCTTATAGTCATCTAACACCCATGATCTGTGCACTGGATCCAGTTGTCAGCCACCCTAGACACCGATGCCCAGTGGAAGTTCTTTGTTCATCTGCTGGACCAGGTAGGCCAGGTGATGTTTCTGGTTCCATTCATAATCACTGCTTAAGAGTCATCTGATACCAGTGATCATTACTCCTGATCCGAGTTCAGCTGCAGGCTCAGAAACGCTAAGGCACAGTGGCAGTTCTGCATCCATATGCTGGCCCAGGATCTGAGTTTGGCGGCGGTATATGACACGCTGAGGCCCATTGGGGGTCCAGGTCCATCTGCAGGCCCATGGAGGTCAGGGGCTGTTTCCGGTTCGGATGGTCGTAACTGCTTAGAGTCATCTAACAACAGTGATCTGTGCACAGGATCCAGGTTTGGCAGTTAGATCCTACACAGGAAGGCCCAGTGGCAGTTCTTTGGTCATCCGCAGGGCCATGGGGGTCATCGGCTGTTTCTGGTCCATTGGTCGTCACTGCTTAGAGTCATCTGACACCAGTGATCTGTGCTATGGAACCAAGTTTGGGGGGAGGCTCCAAAAAGCTGAGGCCAAGTGGTAGTTCCGCCTCCATCTGCCAGCCCAGGATCAGAGTTCGTCAGTGAGCTCCAAAACGACGAGTACCAGTGGCAGTTTTGTGTCCATCTGCTGGCCCAGGTAGACCAGGGGCAGTTTCCATTCCATTCATAACCACTGATTAGAGTCATCTGACACCAGTGATCTGTGCTATGGAACCAAGTTTGGGGGGAGGCTCCAAAAAGCTGAGGCCAAGTGGTAGTTCTGCCTCCATCTGCCAGCCCAGGATCAGAGTTCGTCAGTGAGCTCCAAAACGACGAGTACCAGTGGCAGTTTTGTGTCCATCTGCTGGCCCAGGTAGACCAGGGGCAGTTTCCATTCCATTCATAACCACTGATTAGAGTCATCTGACACCAGTGATCTGTGCTATGGAACCAAGTTTGGGGGGAGGCTCCAAAAAGCTGAGGCCAAGTGGTAGTTCTGCCTCCATCTGCCAGCCCAGGATCAGAGTTCGTCAGTGAGCTCCAAAACGACGAGTACCAGTGGCAGTTTTGTGTCCATCTGCTGGCCCAGGTAGACCAGGGGCAGTTTCCATTCCATTCATAACCACTGATTAGAGTCATCTGACAACAGTGATCATAGCGCCTGATCCCAATTCGGCAGCAGGCTCCAATACACCGAGGCCCAGGGGTAGTTCCACATCAAAAAGGTGGCCCAGAATCTCAGTTCAGAGGCAGTATATGACACATTGAGGCACAGTGGCAGTTCTACATCCATCTACTGTCCCCGCATCCGAGTTATGTGGCAGGCTCCAACCCGAAAAACATCGTTGCATTTCTCCTTTCACCTGCCCGCCCAGATCCAAGTTCAGTTCCTGGATCGAACACTACGAGGCCCAGTGGCAGTTCTGCATCTATCTTCCTTTCCTGGACTCAAGTTCTATGGTGGGTTCTGACATGCAAAAGCCCAGTTGCATTTCTGACTCAATCTGCTGGCCCAAGATGAAAGTTCAGAGGCATTTCCGTCACACTGAGGCCCAGTGGAAATTCTGCATCTATCTGCCTTCTCTGGATCAGAGTGCTGGGATGGGCTCTGGCACGCCAAAGACAAGTGGCAGTTCTGCCTCCATCTGCCCACCCAGGATCTGATTTCTGCTTTGGGATCTGACAAGCAGAGGTCCCGTGCCAATTCTCTATCCATCAATTGGCCCGGGTAGGCCAGGGGATGTTTCTGGTTCCATTTGTTGTCACTGCTTAGAGTCATCTGATACCAGTGATCTTTGCCCCTGATCCGAGTTTGGCGGCTGGCTCTGACGAATCAAGGCCCAGTGTCAGTTCTAAACTAAACTTCATCTCCTCCATTGAGGTCAAGGAGACCCAAGTGAGTGCTACCTGGCCTGTCCAAGAAAGGAACAAACAGATATTCCAGGATGAGGTAGTACCACAACATTCTTAGGTCCCCAATGTTGAACAATGCCCTAATTCAGTAGGATGCAATCTAGAGAACTTGATATCCTTATTCCCTAAATTGCCATTTCTAACAACCCAACAATCAGTATTCAGCGAAAGTAGGAATGAAAGGTGAAGGCATCAGGCTGGTCTGTCCAAGGCACCTGGCATGAAGCACTCACTCAGGCAGAGCTCTGTTTAGTCCAGCTTTCAGCATTACTAAGTCTGCAGGCCGCTTTAAAAGACCAGGTTAAAAGACATATCCTGACCCAATTATGCTCTTTTAGTCTCTCTCTCTCTCTCTCTCTCTCTCTCTCTCTCTCTCTCTCTCTTGCTCTCTATCTCCTTCTCTCTCTCTGTCTCTCTCTGTGTCTCTGTATCTCTTTCTCCCTCTCCTCATCTTCAAGTTCCTATCGTCTATCTGCTCTTTGCTATTTTTCTGACCCTCTTCATCTCTTCTCCTCTCTCCCCAACTCATGCTCTCCCACACTGTCTGAAATACTTGGTTCCTGGAATTTCATAGGTAGGTTTTCAATTGCCCTTTGTTCAGTTTCCATTTCATCCATTCCACTTCAATGTACAATAAAGACCAACACCATTACAGAGAAAGCCATGGGAGGTCTCTCTCTGTGACCTCTCACCATGCCCAGGATTTGATGTGTGGGAATCCACAGTGATCATTCTCTGGAATTGACCAAACTGTGAGACACCCCTTCAGGTAGGTGTTTATTCCAAGGATGAGGTCCAACACCACATTCGCTGAATCATTTGTGACTTCAGGATCATGGCTTCAGCAGTTTCTTCCCTCTAATAATAGGTATTCTGTTTTGACTTGAATGTTCATTCATTTTGTTCTGCCTTTGCCAATGAGTTCAAGCTGACTCTGAGTTCTGAGATTAGGAGTACCAAACATTCTTCAGCCTAGCCTGGTATAACTCTCCCTGAATTCACTGGAACTCCCTGCTAGATGAGCCCCCTTCACTGTCTCTCTGTCTCTCTCTGACTCCCGCTCTCTCCCAATCTCTCATTCTCTCTCCTTCTGTGTTTCCCTCTGCAACCTGGATGAATACCAGCAGCTCTTGACTTGCTCAGGACTGTTATCTACCAAATCTGATCATTTTGTATCTCTGTCTGTATGTATCTCCCTTGCTGTGTGTGTTTCTCTCTCTCTGTTACAGTATTGAACAGCATGATAAAACACTCTGAAACAAAAAAATTAATGTGATTTTTATTGTCCTTTAGATACGGTTCTTTTTCAGATATGTGAATGCTTTCAGCCAAGTTGATTGTATCAAAAGAAGGTGGGAGAAGTGTCTCCAATTTATGTTTTTGACACAACCAATTTTTTCCTGTAATATCCGTTGACCTGAATGGCACCCATGCAAAAGTTTCCAAAGATGCATTCCAGATACATAGTATTCTTTCCCACAGTGATCCCAGATTCCTCTCCTCCTCCTCTGGAACCTTTCCATGGGAAAACCCTCCATCATTTGACCATGAAACCCTCTGTCACTAGGACATACGAAATATTAAGTCTTCTAAACTTAACCTCAGATCCTAACCTGCTGACATCTGTCAAGGCATAAGATGTCCAAGACAGAGCCACGCATTCAGGAAATTCTTGGAGCATCCAGGTAATCCAGATTGTGATAGTTCCCCACTATTCTCAGGGCCCCGAAATTTGGTCAATGCCCTGTCTTAATTCCCAATGTTGCCAAATTTAAGACACAAATTTCCATAATAAATGAAAGTGGGAAAGAAGGTCTTGACATCTGTCCTGTCCATAAAAATTGGAAGGGTGCACTCACTCAGCAAGTACTCTGTTCAGTCCAGGGTTCCATGGTTAATAAGTCAGGCAGCAGAATTATAGGACCCTTTAAAAGACAGATCCCTATCCAAGACCAATGTATTTTTCTCTCTGTCACCTACCAATTCCTCTCTGCTATCTTCTCTCTGGTATCTTCCTCTGACGCTCTTCAGGTTTTCTCCTGTCTCCCCTTCTTCGTCTCCAACCATGTCAGAAAATCTAAAGTTCATGGACATTCTAAGGTTCCTGTTCCATTGCTCAGGGTTCCATCTCCATAGCGAGCTTTCCCCTTCCATGTAAACAAATGACAAAAACCTGGAGCTCTGAAAGCCTTGGAGGCTCGCTCACTCTGTGAACTCTCTCCATACCCAGCCTAGGTTGAGCAGGACATCACAGATATATGTTTTGGAGAAGAAAAAATACTGAATCACCCCAAGAGAGCAGAGTGTTTCCCAAGGAAGAGATCCAAAACCACATTCGCTGAATCACCTGTGGGTGTCAGACTTACCACATTGGGAGTTTCTTCCCTCCCCTGTTCGGACCCCTGTGTCGTCTCAATTTTACCACATTTTTTGTTCCACAATTGTCGATGAGTTAAGATGCTGACTCCATCTCCTGAGATGATGGGTACTGAGCCCCCTTCAGACACCCCCATTGGAAATGTGTCATATGTTTGAGGGAATCTAGCTGCTACTGTTACCGTGGAAAAACTGTTCAATGCCATTTTGTGGAGCAATGTGAAGTACACTAAGAAGTACATAAATGGACTAAGAGAATGAAAGCAATCACATTAATGTCAAAAAGTGAGTTTTCCATGGTTAGTTTCTTTAGGAAGGTTTAAATTCCATTTTGTATATTAAGTTGAGAGATCATGTGACTGCATCTACTTGAGTGCAAGAGACGATGTCAAGAGCAGGACTGAGTTCATTAGGCAGAGACAGCTTCTTCCATGAGTATGTTGGTAGCCAGCCTCTGGATATATAATGCACTTATCCATGCCTACATTAAGCCTTGTACTGTCTGTGTGTCTGTCATCTCATTCTCTAACTCTCTCTTTAGGACTCACTGTCTCTGTCCCTGTCTCTGTTTCTGTCTCTGTGCATCTCTCTCTCTCTCACTTTCTGTGTCTCTCTGTATATGTCTCTACACCCTGGCTGGGAGTCTATAATTCTATCTGCTTTGCAATGTTTTGCCTGCTACCCCAAGCCAAAGTCTCTGTCTCTCTCACTGTTTAGTCCTCTGTTTTTGCCTCAGATCCCTGGGTGAATACCTGAAGCTGTACATTTTCTGGACTGGTCTCCACACAAACTGAGCTTTTATGTGTCTGTTTGTATGTGTTCCTCAGTCTCTCTGTCTCTCTGTCTCACTGTCTCTCTGTCTCTCTCTCTGTCTCTGTGTGTTTGTGTGTGTGCTTGTGTGTGTGTATGTATCTATGTGTTTCTATGACTGAGTACGGTAGAGCATCCTAAACTTCTCTACAAAGGCAAAATTAAGGCCCTGGGTGCTGAATGGGATCCATGCAAACAGGTCCAAAGCTGCACTCCAGAAAAATAGAATTCAGCCTTTCTGTGATCCCAGATTCCTTTCTTCATCATCTGGGATCTCTATTTCGCGAATCACCACATCTTTGGTCCTATCACTGCTCTGATACCAGGACTTCAGAAACACTTTGGTTTCTAAATTTTACTACATCTCCTACACTGATGATGTCTGTTAAGTTCTAGGAGAACCGAGTGAGTGCTACCTGGCCTGTCCAAGAAAGGAACAAACAGATATTCCAGGATTTGGTGATACTGCAACATTCTCAGGTCCCCAATGATTGCCAATGCCCTACTTAAGCAGGATGCAATCTTGAGAACTCGATATCCATATTCCCTAAATTGCCATTTCTAAAACCCCAACATTCAGTATTCAGAGAAAATAGGAATGAAAGGTGCAGGCATCAGGTTTGCTTGTCCATGGCACCTGGCTAGATGCATTGACTCAGGCAGTTCTCTGTCAATCAAGGCTTCCATGGTTACTAAGTCTGAAACCAGCTTTAAAGTACCCTGTTAAAGACAGATCCCGACCCACTTGGCCCTCTCATTTCTCTCCTCTCTCTCTCTCTCTCTCTCTCTCTCTCTCTCTCTCTCTCTCTCTCTCTCTCGTGTGTGTGTGTGTGTGTGTGTGTGTGTGTGTGTGTGTGTGTGTGTGTCTCACCATCTCTCTGGCCTTCTGTCTTTGTCACTGCATCCTGGATGAATAGCAGCAGCTGTGGACTTGCTCAGGACTGTTCTCTACCAAATCTGATGCTTTTGTCTGTCTTCTTGCATGTGTCTCCCTTGCTATGTGTGTTTCTGTCTCTGTTAGAGTATTGAAGAGCATGATAAACCACTCTAAAATGGCAAAATTTAGGTGCTTTTTATTGTCCTGTTGAAACCCTTGTTTTTCAAACATGGGAATGCTTTCAATCAAGTCGCTTGTATCAAAAAAGGCAGCTGATGTGTCTCCAATGTATGTTTTTGGCATACCCAAAGTTTTCATGTAAGTACAAGTGAGATGAATGGGACCCATGCAGAAAGGTCCAAAGATTCACTCCAGATAAATAGTATTCAGCCTCTCAATGTTCCCACATTCCTCCCCTCCTCATCTGGTACTTCTCTTGGAAAACCCTCAGTCTTCTGACCATGCAACCTTCTGTCACCAGGACATGAGAAATATTTTGCATTCTAAACATAACTTCATCTCCTATATTGCTGACATACCCAAGACCGTGCAACACGTTCTGGAACCACTTGAAGCAACAAGGGACTCCAGGATGTGGTTGTACCCCAATATTCTCAGGGTCCCCAAAGTTGGTCAATGCCCATTCTTCAAAAAGAAACAATCTTGAGAACTCGACATCATCATTCCCAATGTTGCCAAGTTTAAGACCCCAAATTTCCGTGATAAATTAAGGTGGGAATGAAGGTACTGGCATCTGTCCTAACCACAAAACCCAGAATGGTGCACTCACTCAGCCAGTACTCTGTTCAGTCCATGATTCCATGGGTACTAAGTGTGCAGGTAGGGTTATAGGTCCCTTTAAAAGACAGATCACTACACACAACTAATGTATTATTCTCTCTGTCACCTTCCAAGTCCTCTCTGTTATCTTTTCTCTGGTATATTCCTCTGAACCTCTTCATCTCTTCTCCTGTCTCCCCCACTCACCGTCTCCAACCATGTCAGAAAATCTAAAGTTCAGGGACATTCTAAGTTTCCTGTTCCATTGGTCAGGGTTCCGTATCCATAGCGATCTTTCCCCTTCCATGTAAACAAATGACCAACTATGGAGGCTCTCTCTCTGTGTGTGAACTCTCTTCATACCCAGGCTCCGTTGATCGGGACATTGCAGAGATATTTTCTGGAGCTGACCAAATGCTGAAACACCCCAAGAGGGCAGTGTCTTTCCTAAGGAAGAGGTCCACCCACCACATTCGCTGAATCACCTGTGGGTGTCAGACTTATGACATTGGGAGTTTCTTCTTTCCCTGTTCGGACCCCAGTGTCGTCTCAATTTTTCCACATTTTTTTGTTCCACAATTGACGATGAGTTAAGACACTGACTCCCTCTTCTGAGATGTTGGGTACCAAGCCTCCTTCAGGCAACCCATTGGAAGTGCATCTTATGTTTGAGGGAATCTAGCTGCTACTGTTAACGTGGAAAATCTGTTCAATGCCATTTTGTGGAGCAATATCAAATACCCTAAGAAGTACATAAATGGAATAAGAGAATGAAAGGAATCACATTACTGTCAAAAAAGTGAGTTTTCCATGGTTAGCTTCTTCAGGAAGGTTTAAATTCCATTTCTTAGATTAGATTGAATGATCATGTGACTGCATCTACTTGGGTGCAAGAGATGATGTCAACAGCATGAGTGAGTTCATTAGGCAGAGACAGCTTCTTCCATGAGTATGTTGGTAACCAGCCTCTGGAAGTATAATGCACTTAACCAAGCCTACATTAAGCCTTGGACTCTCTGTGTGTCTGTCTGTTATTTCATTCTCTAACTCTCTCTCTAGTACTCACTGTCTTTGTCTCTGTCTCTGTTTATCTCTGTCTCTCACTGTCTGTGTCTCTCTGTATATGTCTCTACACCCTGAGTGGGAGTCTATCATTCTAACTGTTTTGCAATGTGTTTGCCTGCTACCCTAGACAAGGACTCTGTCTCTCTCACTGTCTATTCCTCTGTTTTTGCCTCAGCACCCTGGGTGAATACCTGAAGCTTTACTTGTTCTGGACTTGTCTCCACATAAACTGAGCTTTTATGTGTCTCTTTGTATGTGTTTCTCTCTCTCTCATGTCAGAAAAACTAAAGTTCATGGAAATTCTAAGATTCGTGTTCCATTGCTCAGGATTCCTTGTCCATATCGAGGTTTCCCCTTCCACTTAAACAAATGACAAACTCCGGAGCTGTGAATTCCATGGAGAATCTGTCTCTCTGTGAACTCTCTCCATACCCAGGCTCGGTTGAGCATTACATGGCACAGATATTTTTTGGGGATTGACCAAATAGTGAAACACCCCATCAGATCGGTTTGTTTTCCAAGGATGAGGCCCACCAAGACAGGTGCTAAATCACCTGTAGGTTTCAGATTTACTCCTTTGCGAGTTTATCCCCCTCCATTGCTTGAACCACTGTGTCCTCTCATCACTTCTAGCATTTTCTGTTACAAAATTGTCAATGAGTTAAGGCTGACTCCATTTTTTGAGATGTTGGGTACTAAGCCTCCTCCAACCACCTCCATTGGAATTACATCTTATGTTTAGGGGAACATAGCAGTTACTACTACCGTGGAAAAAGCATTCAATGCCTTTTTGTGGAGTATTGTCAAACACCCTAAAAAGTACATCAATGGTGTAAGAAAATGAAAGATATCATATTACTGTAAAAAAGGTGAGTTTTCCATTGTTATCTTCCTCCTGGAAGGTTTAAATTTGATTTCTTAGATTAGATTGAAGGATCAATGGACTGCAGGTATGTGGGTGCATAAAATGATGTCAGCCGCAAGACAGAGTTCATCAGGCAGAGAAAAGAATCATCCATCAGTATGTTGGGAGCCAGGCCTGGACCTGGTATTCACTTATCTGCTCCTACTCTAAGCATTGGCATGTCTGTGTGTCTGTCTGCTTGTTTGACATTTCAGTCCCTACTTCTCTATCACTCATAGTCTCTGTGTCTCTGTGTGTCTCTCTCTCACTGTCTCTGTCTCTCTGTATATTTCGCTTCACCCTGGTGGGCCTCTAAAACTCTACCTACTTTGCAATGGACCTGCCTGCTATACTGAGCCTCTCTCTCTATCTCTTCTCTCTTTGTCTGTCTGTCTCTATCTCTGTCTCTGTCTCTGTGTATCTCTGTCTCTCACTGTATCTGTCTCTCTGTATGTATCTCTTCACCCTGGTGGGTCTCTACAACTTTACCTACTTTGCAATGGACCTGCCTGCTACACTGAGCCTCTCTGTCTCTGTCTCTCTCTCTCTCTCCTCTCTATGTCTATCTGTCTGTCTGTCTGTCTGTCTGTCTGTCTGTCTGTCTCTCTCTCTCTCTCTCTCTCTCTCTCTCTCTCTCTCTCTCTCACTTGCTATGTCACTCTCTGGCCTTCTGTGTTTGCCTCTGCAACTAGGGTTAATATCAATAGCTCTGGACTTGCTCAGGAATGTTCCCTGTCGAAACTGAACCTTTTGTCTGTCTGTATTTATGTGTCTTTCTCGTTGTGTGTCTGCCTTTCTCTCTGTCAGAGTACAGAAGAAATGTCTAATCCACTCTAAAATGGCAAAAACTAAAGTGCTTTTTTATTTCCTAAAGATACCATTCTCTATCCAAAATGTGAATGCTTTCAGCCAAGTTAATTCTCTCAAAAACAGGCAGCTTATGTGTCTCCAATTTATGTTTTTGGCAAACGCAAGGTATTCCTGTTGTTCCAGGGTGCTGAATGGGACCCATGGAAAAAGGTTCAAAGATTCAGTCCAGATAAATAGTGTTCAACCTTTCATTGATTCCACGTTGATTTCTTCCTCCTCTGAGAACTTTCCTGGGAAAAACTTTCTTCATCAGACCATACTCCCCTCTGACACCAGAATTTCAAATACGTTTTTTTCTAAACTTATCTTCATCTCCTGCACTTCTGACAGCTGCGGAGAGTTTGGATGCCCAGAAAGTGTCACACAATCTAGAAATCTGTGTATCACCAGGTAATCCAGGATGTTGTAGTACCCCACTATTCTCAACCCCCCCAAAGATGGTCAATGCCACTTCATCAAAAGAAGCAGTCCTGAGAACTTGATATCCTTATTCCCTAAGTTGCAAATATAAGACCCCAAATTTCCGTAATCATTGAAGTTGGGACTGAAAGGGCCTGTAATCGGGCTAACTGCCCATGTCACCTGAAAGGGTGCACTCTCTCAGCTAGTACTCTGTTCAGCTCAGGGATCCATGGGCACTAAGTCTGCAGGCAGGGTTATAGGACCCCTTTAAAAGACAGATTGCTCCCCAATCCTGATGCCTTATATTCTGTCACCTTCCAATTCCTCTCTGATATCTGCTATCTGGTATCTTCCTCTGACCCTCTTCATCTCTTCTTTTGTCTCCGCCTCACCCTCTTCAACAATGTCAGAAAATCTAAAGTACATGGACATTCTAAGATTCATGTAACAATCTCCATAGTGAGCTTACCCCTTCCACGAAATCAAATGACCAACTCTCCATCTGTGAAAGCCATGGACGCTCTCTATGAACTCTCTCCATAGCCAGGTTCAGTTGAGTGGGACATCACAGAGATCTTTTACTGGGACTGACCAAACGTTGAAACACCCCATCAGGTCTGTGTGTTTCCCTTGGATGAGCCCTACTACCACATTCGCTGAATCACCTGGGGGTTTCAAATTTACGCCTTTGGGAGTTTCTCCCCCTCCACTGAACAAAACCATGTGTAATCTCAACTCCTCGAGGAATTTTTCTTCCACAATTGTTGATGAGTTAAGCCGGACTCAGTATTTTGAGATGTTGGGTACCAAGCCTTCTTCAGCCACCTCCATTGGAATTACAACTTATCTTTAAGGGAAAGTAGCGGTTACCGTTACCATGGAAAAACCGTTTAATGTGATTTGTGTGGAGGAATGTCAAATACCCTAAGAAGTACATTAATGGAATAAGAATATGAAAGGAATCACATTACAGTTTAAAAACGGTGTTTTCCATGGTTAATTTCTTCCAGAAAGGTTTAAATTCCATTTCTTAGATTACATTGAAAAATCATTGGACTGCAGATACATGTCTGCATGAGATGACGTCAGCAGCAGGACAGAGTTCATTAGGCAGAGATAGCATTCTCCATGAGTATGTTGGGAGCCTGGCTCTGCATGTGATATGCACTTATCCTAGCCTACACTAATCCTTGGCGTGTCTCTGTGTCTGTCTTTCTCACGTTTCATTCTTTAACTCCCTCTGTCTTTCTCACGTTTCATTCTTTAACTCCCTCTATCTTTCACTGTCTCTTTTCTGTCCCTGTGTATCTCTTTCTCTCACTGTCTTTGTCTCTATGTATATGTCTCTACACCCTGGCTGAGATTATATAATTCTACCTGCTTGGCAATGTGTTTGCCGACTACACTAAGCCAAAGTCTCTTTCTATTTCTCTCTCTCTCTCTCTCTCTCTCTCTCTCTCTCTCTCTCTCCCTCTCTCTCAATCTGTCTGTCTCTCTCTCTGTCTGCTCCTCTGTTTTTACTTTTGCACCCTGTGTGAATACCTGGAGTTATACTTGTTCTGGACTGGTCTCCGCCTAAACTGAGTTTTTATCTGTGAGTTTGTATGTGTCCCCATCTCTCCCACTATCTCTCTCTGTGTCTCTCTATATCTCTCTCTGTCTTTGTGTCTGTCTGTTCTAGTACTGAAGAGCATGGTACACCTCTCTACAATGGCAAATTAAGGTGCATTTTTATTGGAGGAAATACACCCTTCCAATTCCAAAATGAGAATGCTTTCAGCCAAGTCGCTTCTATCATAGAGAGGCACCTGATGTGTCTCCAATTTATGCTTTTGGCAAACCCAAAATATTCTTTGTCATGACCCAGCATGTCTCTGCTTTAACCCATGACAGCCATGAGGTTCTACCTGAGTGGGGGTGTGTGGACATAGAAGCTCTTAGCAACCCAATGGCGATAAAGACCAAACAGAGACATCTTATCATCTTCAGAGAGCTCTCAGTTCTATGTTGTAGAATTAGAGTCATTTCTTTATTAACCAAATTTTCTGGTGTTTCTTAACCGTACTTTCATGACTACAAGGAAACCATCTCTCTTTGTTCCCTCTCTGCTCTGATCCTCTCCCCCTAACTCCTAACCTCCTGTCCTCACAAGTTCCTCACACACCTCTGCCCTCCCTGCCCAGGTGATGGCCTATTCAGATGCTTAGGTCCACAGAGATACAAATAAGAGGAATATTACGCTGAGGCCATGGTAAACAATAATAACCTTACTGGCATTAACAATACAATAGTGGGCCAGAGCTTTCTGGTGCTCCATGTTTAGTGTGACCAAAGGCTGGATCTCAAAAATATTCCATAGTGGAAATATTTTGGTTCCCCACATTCCTTTAAGTTCCAGGGTGCTGAATGGGACCCATGCAAAGAGTTCCAAAATGATGCACTCCTGATAATTAGTATTCAGCCTCTCAACTATCACAGAGTCATTTCCTGCTCATCTAGGATCTTTCTCTGGGAGATCCTGCCCATGACAGGGGGAAGTGTACCCTCACTCAGCCACTACTCTGGAACTCAGTCCAGAGTTCCTTTGGTACTAAGTCTGCAGACAGGTTTACAGGACCCCTTTAAAAGACAGATCCTTACACACTTCTGATGAATTTCTCTCTGTCATCTTCCAATTCCAATCTGCAATCTGCTAACTTCTATCTGGTATCTTCCTATTTCCCTCTTCATCTCTTCTCCTGTCTCCCTCATTCACCCTCTCCAACCATGTCACAAAAACTAAAGTTCATGGGCACTTGAATATTCGTGTTCCATTGCCCAGGATTCTGTCCCTATACGTAGATTTCCTCTTCCACTTAAAAAAATGACCAAAATTGGATCTGTGAAAGGGATGGATGCTCTCCCTCAGGCTCAGATGAGCAGCATATCACAGAGTTCTTTTTTGGGATTCACCAAATTGTGAAACACCCCATCAGATAGGTGTGTTTACCAAGGATAAGGCCCACCAAGACATTGGCTGAATCACCAGTGGGTTTCAGTTTTATGCCTTTGGGTGTTTCTTCCCTCCACTCTTCAAACCCCTGTATCATCTCAACTCTTCGGCCATTTTCTGTTCCACATTTGTCAATGAGTTAAGGTTGACTCCATCTTTTGAGATGTTGGGTACCAAGCCTCCTTCAGCCACCTTCATTGAAATTACATCTTATGATTAAGAGACTACAGGGGTTAGTGTTAACGTGCAAAAAGCGTTCAATGCCTTTTTGTGGAATAATGTCAAACACCCTAAGAAGTACATCAATGGACTTAGAAAATGAACGATATCATATTACTGTTAAAAAGGTGAGTTTTCCACAGCTAGCTTCTTCCAGGAAGATTTAATTTCCATTTGTTGATTAGATTGAAGGAACATTGGTATGCAGGTACTTAAGTGCACGAAATGATGTCAGCAGGATGCCAGAATTCATTAGGCAGAGCCAACATCATCCAAGAATATGTTGAGAGCCAGCACTGGACCTGGTATTCACTTACTTTGGGCCTCTACAAGTCTACCTACTTTGCACTGGACATGCCTGCTACACTTAGCCTCTCTCTCTCTCTCTCTCTCTCTCTCTCTCTCTCTCTCTCTCTCTCCTCGCTCTGTCACTCTTTGGCTTTCTGCCTTTGCCTCTGCAACTTGGGTGAATATCAGCAGCTCTGGACTTGCTCAGGAATGTTCTCCACCAAAACTGAAACTTTTGTCTGTCTGTATGTGTGTGTCTTTCTCGCTGTGTGTCTGTCTCTCTGTCAGAGCACAGAAGAGATTGCTAAACCACTCTAAAGTGGAAAAAATGAAGTGGTTTTTTATTGTCCTAAAGATACCATTCTCTATCCAAAATGTGAATGCTTTCAACCAAGTAGCTTCTATCAAAAAAAAGGCAGCTGATGTGTCTCCAATTTATGTTTTTGGAAAACGCAAAGTATTCCTGTAAGTTCCAGGGTGCTGAATGGGACCCATGCAAAAAGGTCCAAAGATTCACTCCAGATAAATATTGTTCAGACTCTCAGCTGTTTTAGATTCCTTTCCTCCTCCTCTGAGAACTTTCCCTGGTAATACCCAACCTCATCTGATCATACTTCCCTCTGAAACCAGAACTTCTGAAATATTTTTTCATTTTTTTATTGGTTCAAATTAGGAATGAGCTTTCTTCAGATGTCACTCCCTTCTCCCTCTTCCTCCCCTCCCCCTCAATATCTCACCTGCCCCTAGTCATCCCTCTCCACTCCCCAGGAAGGGTAAGCCCATGAAAAGTGGCTCCCCAAAGTCTACCATATCATCCTGGACCTGGTCTTGCCCCTTCTTCATGTGTCCAGGTCAAGAGAGCATCCCTTCACATGGGATGGGCTCTCAAAATCCTTTCATTTTTTAAGACCTTACATATTTAGTACAGTGAGTTACCACTGTACAAATGGAAAAAAAACTTCAACATTTCTAGACCAATATGGCTGTTAATTTTTGTACAATGCCAACTGAACCCGGTAAACTGGGATACTGGGATACTTTTCCAACTTTGACGGCACAGCTAAACTTTCCAAAAATTCATATATATATCAGTATGTTATGCATTAATAGCAGCAACAACTTTTCCAGATTCTGCAGTCATTTGAACAAAATTGTAGAGTATCCAGCAGTCTCCATTAAAAAAAAGTAAAAAACAAAATCCCAGAAAAACAGCATAGTTCTGTTACACTTGTGATACCTGGAATCATTTATTTAAAAATTAGGTTCTCAATCAGCATCGGGAAGGAAACCAATCTGAGCAACATCATTAAAAACAGCTCTGATAAAACATGGTCACTACTATGTATCATGAAGCAGGTCTACATATGAGTGAGTACATATCATGTTTGTCATTTTGTGATTGGGTTACCTCGCTTAGAATGGTTTCTTTGAGTTCCATCTATTTTCCTGCAAATTTCAAGATTCCTTTTTTTTTCTGCTGAGTAGTACTCCATTGTGTAAATTTACCATATTTTCTGTATCCATTCTTCAGTTGTGGGGCATCTAGGATGCTTCCAGTTCCTGGCTATTACAAATAGTGCTGCTGTGAACATCGTTGAACATATTTCCTTGCTACATGAACGTGCTTCTTTTGGGTATATGCCTAGGAGTGGAATTGCTGGATCTTGTGGTAGATTGATTACCATTTTCTTGAGGAGTTGCCATACCGATTTCCACAGTGGCTGTACAAGTTGGCACTGCCACCAGAAGTGGAGGTGTGTTCCTCTTTCTCCGCATCCTCTCCAGCATAAACTGTCATTGGTATTTTTGATTTTAGCCATTCTGACAGGATTAAGATGTTATCTCAAAGTTGCTTTGATTTGCATTTCCCTGATTGCTAAGGATGTTGAACACTTTCTTATCTGTCTTTCAGCCATTTTAGATTCCTCTATTGAGAACTGTCCATATTTTTCTGTATTCATTTTTTAATTGGATTGTTTGGTGTTTTCGAAAATAGCTTCTTGAGTTCTTTGTATATTTTGGAGATCAGCTGTCTGTCAGATGTTGGTTTGGTGAATATCTTTTCCCAGCATGGTGGCTGTCGTTTTGTCTTGCTGACTGTGTCCTTTGCCTTACAGAAGCTTCTCAGTTTTAGGAGGTCCCATTTGTTAATTGTTGATCTCAGTGTCTGTGCTACTGATGTTATGTTCAGGAAGTGGTCTTCTGTACCAATTAATTCAAGGGTATTTCCCACCTTATGTTCTAGTAGGTTCAGTTTGGCTGAGTTTATGTTGAGGTCTTTGATTCATTTTGACTTAAGTTTTGTGCAGGGTGAAAGGCTTGGGTCTCTGTGTAGTCTTCTACATGTTTGCATCCAGTTATGACAGCACAATTTGTTGAAGATGTTCTCTTTTTTCCAGCGTATATATTTGGATTGTTTGTCAAAAATCAAGTTTTCCTAGGCGTGTGGATTTATTTCAGGGTTTTCAACTCTATTCCATTGGTCTACCTGTCTCTTTTTGTGCCAATACCAAACTGTTTTCGGGACTATAGCTCTGTAATAGAGCTCAAAGTTAGGGATGGTAATGTCTCCAGAAGTTCCTCTATTGTACAGGGTTGTTTTGGCTACCCTGTGTCTTTGGTTTCTCCATATAAAGTTGAGAATTGTTCTTTCAGCTGGGCATTGTTGGTGCATGCCTTTAATCCCAGCACTTGGGAGGCAGAGGCAGGCGGATCTTTTTGAGTTCGTGGCTAGCTTGGTCTACAGTGGGAGTGTCAGGATAGGCTCCAAAGCTACACAAAGATACCATGTCTCTACTCCCCCAAAAAAAGAATAAAGAAAAAAAGAGAGAATTGTTCTTTCAAGGTCAGTGAAGAAATGTGTTGGGATTTTGATGGGGATAGCATTGAATCTGTAGATTGTTTTGGCAAGATTGCCGTTTTTACTATGTTATCCTGCCTATCCAAGAGAATTGGAGATCTTTCCAATTTTCCTGGTATCTTCTTTAATTTCTTTCTTTAGAGACTCAAAATTCTTATGGTACAGTTTTTTCACTTTTTTAGTTATTGTTACTCCAAGGTATTTTATGTTGTTTGTGGCAATTTTAAAAGGGTGATGATTCTCTGATTTCTTTCTCCACCAATGTGTCATCTGTATATATTAGGACTACAGATTTTTTTGAGTTAATCTTGTATCCTGCCACTTTGCTGAAGGTGTTTATCAGCTGTAGGAGGGCCCTGGTTGAGTTTTTCGGGTCACTTATGTAGACTATCATACCATCTGCAAATAGTGAGAGTTTTACTTCTTCCTTTCCAAATTGTATTCCCTTGATCTCCTCTTGTTGTCTTATTGCTCTAGCTAGAACTTCAAGGACCATACTGAAGAGGTATGGAGGGAGTGGAGAGCCTTGTCTTGTACCCGATTTTAGAGAAATTGCATTGAGTTTCTCTCTCTTTAATTTGATGTTGGCTGTTGGCTTGCTGTATATTGCTTTTATTATGTTGAGGTATGTTCCTGTTATCCCTGATTTCTCCAGGACCTTTATAATGAAACGATGTTGAATTTTGTCAAAGGATTTTTTGGCATTTATTGAGATGATCATGTGATATTTTGTCCTCAGTCTATTTATATGGTGGATTATATTGATGGATTTTCGTATGTTGAACCATCCTTGCATGCCTGGGATGAAGCCTACTTGATCTGGATGGATGATTTCTCTGATGTGTTCTTGGATTCGATTTGCCATTATTTTATTGAGAATTTTTGTAGCAATATTCATGAGGGATATTGGTCTGTAGTTTTCTTTCTTAGTTGCATCTATGTGTGGCTTGGGTATCAAGGTTATTGTAGCCTTATATAAAGATTTTGATAATGACCCCTCTGGTTCTATTTTGTGGAATACTTTGAGGAGATTTGAGGATCTGTACTTTGAATTTCTGGTAGAATTCTGCACTGAAGCCTTCCGGCCCTGGGCTTTTTTTGGTTTGGATACTTCTAATGACTGCTTCAATTACATTAGAGGTTATAGTTCTATTTAAGTTGCTTGTCTATACTTGATTTAATTTTGGAAAGTGAAATCTGTCCAGAAAATTGTCCATTTCCTTTAGATTTTCAAATTTTGAAGAATAGAGTTTTCATAGTATGATCTTATGATTCTCTGGATTTCCTCTGTATCTGTTGTTATGACCCTCTTTACATTCCTGATTTTATTAATTTGCCTGTTCACTCTTTGTTGGTTGGTAAGTTGGATAAAGTTTTGTCTATCTTGTTGATTTTCTTGAAGAACCAACTTTTTGTTATATTGATTCTTTCTATTGTTCTCCTAGTTTCCATTTTATTGATTTCAGCACTCAATTTGATTATTTCCTGGCATCTGCTCCTCCAGGGATTATTGGCTTCTTTGATTTCTAAAGATTTCAGTTAGGCTGTTAATTCTCTAGTGTGATTATTCTCCTGTTTCTTCATGTGGGAATTTAGCACTATGAAATATCCTCTTAGCACTGCTTTCAGAGTATCCCATAGGTATGGATATGTTTTTTCCGAATTCTCATTGAATTCTAGGAAATCTTTAATTTCTTTCTTTATTTCTTCCTGGCCCCATGCATTTTCAATTGGGTATTACTTAATATCCATGAGTTTGTAAGTTTTCTGTAGTTCTAGTTGTTTTTGAATTCTAATTTTAAAGCTTGGTGGTCTGATAAGACACAGGGGGTTATTACAATTTTTTTGTACTTGTTGAGGTTTTCTATGTTGCCAAGTATATGGTCGATTTTAGAGAATGTTCCATGTGGGGATGAGAAGAAGGTAAATTGTTTTGTATTTGGGTGGAATGTTCTATAGATATCTGTAAAGTCCAATTGCTCCATAACTTCTATTAGTTCTTTTGTTTCATTGTTAAGTTTCTGTCTGGTGTTCCTGTCCAGTGGTGAGAGTGGGGTGTTGAAATCTCCCACTATAAATGTGTGCGGTTTTATGTGTGATTTGAGTTTTAGTAATGTTTCTTTTACAAACGTGGATGCTTTTGAATTTGGGGCATATATGTTTATAATTGAGACGTCATCCTGATGGATTTCTCCTGTGATGAGTAGGAAATGACCTTCTTCTTCTCTTTTGACTGATTTTAAATTAAAGTCCAATTTATTGGATATTAGGATTGCTAAACCCGCTTGTTTCTTGGGTCCATTTGATTGGAAGATCTTTCCCCAACATTTAATTCTTAGGTACCGTCTGTCTTTGAGGTTGAAGTGAGTTTCTTGTATGCAGCAGAATGAAGGATTCTGTCTTCTTATCAATTCTGTTAATCTGTGTCTTTTTATAGGGGAGGTAAGATCATTAATGTTGATGTATATTAATGACAATTGATTATTGTTCATTCTTTTTTGTTTTTGATTTGGTGATGGTGGCAAGATTATCTGTGGGATTCTATCCCTTTTTTTTCTTTTGACTGTTGGTAAGTTGGGATTATCTATTGTCTATATTTTCTGGTTGTAGTTAACTTCCCTGTGTTGCAGTTTACTTTCCAGTACTTTCTGTAGGGATGGATTGGTGGATATGTATTGTTTGAATCTGGTTTTGTCATGGAATATCTTGTTTTCTCCATCTATAATGATTGAAAGCTTTTCTGGGTATAGTAGACTGGGCGGGTATCCATGGTCTCTTAGTGTAGGTAGAATATCTATCTAGGACCTTCTGGCTTTTAGAGTTTCCAACGAAAATTCAGGAGTGATTCTGATAGGTTTGCCTTTATAGGTTAGTTGACTTTTTCCTTTGTTGCTCTTACTATTTTCCCTTTGCTGTGTATGCTTGGTGTTTTGATTATTATGTGGCAAGGAGACCTTTCCGTTCCATGTAAACAAATGTCCAACTCGGCAGCTGTCAAAGCCATGGACACTAATTCTCTGTGAACTCTCTCCATACCCAGGCACGTTTGATTGGGACATCACAGTGATGTTTTTCTGGGACTGACCAAACATTTAAACACCACATCAGTTCGGTGTGTTTCCTAAGGATGAGGTCCACCACCACATTCGTTGAATCACCTGGGGTTTCAGATTTACGCCTTTGACAATTATTCCCCCTTCACTGTTCAGACCCCTGTGTCATCTCAACTCTTTGGGCATTTTTTGTTCCACAGTTGTCGATGAGTTAAGCCTGACTCCATAGAGTGAGATGTTGGGTACCGAGCTTCCTTCAGCCACCTCCATTGGAATTACATCTTATGTTTAAGGGAATCTAGCGGTTACTGTTTCCATGCAAAAACTGTTTAATTCATTTTTTGTGGAGGAATGACAAATACCCTAAGAAGTACATCAATGGAATAAAAAAATGAAAAGAATCCAATTATTTTTTAAAATGTGAGTTTTCCATGGTTAATTTCTTCCAGGAATATTTAAATTCCATTTCTTAGATTAGATTGAGAAATCATTTGACTGCAGATACTTGGGTGCATGAGATGATATCAGCAGCAGGACAGAGTTCATTAGGGAGAGACAGCATCCTCCATGAATATGTTAGGAGCCTGCCTCTAGATGTGATATGCACTTAGCCTATACTAAGCCTTGGCCTCTCTATGTATCAGTCTCACATTTTATTCTCTAACACATTCTATCTCTCACTATCTCTGTCTCTGTGTATCTCTGTCTCTCACAGTCTGTGTCTCTATGTATACGGCTCTACACCCTGCGTGGGAATCTATAATTCTACTTGCTTTGCAATGTGTTTGCTGGCCACACTAAGCCAAATTCTCTTTCTCTTTCTCCCTATCATTCTCTCTCTCTCAGCCTCTCTCTCTATTCTCTCTCTCTTTCTCTCTCTCTCTCTCTCTATCTATCTATCTCTCTCTTTCTCTCTGTCTGTCTGTCTCACACTCTGTGTGGTCCTGTGTTTTTATCTCAGCACCCTGAGTGAATATGTGGAGCTACACTTGTTCTGCACTGGTCTCCACCTAAACTGAGCTTTTATCTGTCCCTTTGTATGTTTCCCTGTCTCTCTCTCTCTCTCTCTCTCTCTCTCTCTCTCTCTCTCTTTCTCTCTCTCTCTCTCTCTCTCTCTGTCTTTCTGTCTCTCTATTCTAGTAATGAAGAGCATGTTAAACCTATCTACAATTGCAAAATTAAGGTGATTTTTTATTTGTCGATATATATGCTTCCCATTCCATAATGAGAATGCTTTCAGTCCAAATCTCTTTGTGAATATTATAAGGTTCGTGTTCCATTGCTCAGGACTCCATCTCCATAGTGATCTTTCCCATTCCCCTTAAACAATTGACCAACTCTGGAGAAGTGAAAGCCATTGAGGCTCTCTGTGAACTCTCTCCATACCCAGACTTGGTTGAGCAGGACATGTCAGAGATATTTTTTGGGCATTGACCAAATGGAGATACACCCCATCAGATCGGTGTGTATCTCTAGGATGAGGCCCACCACCACAATTGCTGAACGACCTGTATGTTTCAGATTTATGCCTTTGGGAGTTTCTTCCCTCCATCTTCAGGCCCTTGTGTTCCCTCAACTCTTCGAGCATTTTTGTTCCACATTTGTAGATGAGTTAAGGCTGATTCCATCTTTTCAGATGTTTGGTACCAAGCCTCATTCATCCACCTCCATTGGAATTACATCTTCTGTTTAAGGAATATAGCGGTTACTGTTACCGTGGAAAAACCATTAAATGCCTTTTTGTGCAGTAATGTCAAACACCATAAGAAGTATATCAATGGACTAAGAAAATGAAAAATAATATCTTACTGTAAAAACGGTGAGTTTTCCATAGTTAGCTTCTTCCTGGAAGGTTTAAATTCCTTTTCTTAGTTTATATTGAAGGAACATTGAACTGTAGGTATTTGGTTGCATGAAATTATGTCAGCTGCAAGACAGAGTTCATTAGTCAGAGAAAGCATCATCCATGAGTATGTTGAGAGCCAGCACGGGACCTGGTAATCACTTATCTCAGCCTAAACTAAGCCTTGGTATGTCTGTGTGTCTATCTGTCTCCTTGTCAGACTTTTCAGTCCCTACCTTTCTATCACTCATTGTCTCTGTCTCTGTGTATCTCTGTCTATCACTGTCTCTTATTCTGAGACTGGCCAAAGGTTGAAAGACCACAACAGGTTGGTGGGTTTCCCAAGGATGAGGTCCACCACCACATTCGCTGAATCACCTGTGGGTTTCAGATTTAAGCCTTTGGGAGTTTCTCCCCCTCCACTGTTAAGACCCCTGTTTCATCTCAACTCATCAGACATTTTTTGTTCCACTATTTTCGATGATTTAAGCCTGACTCCGTATAGTGAGATGTTGGGTACCAAGCTTCCTTCTGTCACCCACATTGGAATTACATCTTATGTTTCAGGGAATCTAGTGGTTACCATTACTGTGGAAAAACTGTTTGATGCCTTTTTTGTGGAGGAATGTCAGAAACCCTAAGAAGTACACCACTGGAATAAGCAAATGAAAGGAATCAGATTACTGTAAAATGTGAGGTTTCCATGGGTAATTTCTTCCAGGAAGGTTTAAATTCCATTTCTTAGATTACATTAAAAAATCATTGGACTGCAGATACTTTGGTGCATAAGATGATGTCAGCAGCAGGACAGAGTTCATTAGGCAGAGACAGCATTATCCATGAGTATGTTGGTAGCCTATCTCTGGATGTGATATGCACTTACCCTAGACTACATTAAGCCTTGGCCTCTCTCTGTATCTGTCTGTCTCTCATTTCATTCTCTAACTCCCTCTATCACTCACTATGTTTGTCTCTGTCTCTCACTGTCTCTGTCTCTGTCTTTGTCTCTGTCTCTCTGTGTTGCTCTGTCTCTCACTGTCTGTGTCTCTATGTATATGTCTCTACAATCTGTGTGGGTATCTATAAATCTACCAGCTTTCAATGTGTTTGCTGGATACACTAAGCCAAAGTCTCTCTCTCTCTCTCTCTCTCTCTCTCTCTCTCTCTCTCTCTCTCTCTCTCTGTGTGTGTGTGTGTGTGTGTGTGTGTGTGTGTGTGTGTGTGTGTGTTTGTGTGTGTGTCTCCCTCTCTGTCTGGTGTTCTGTTTTTACCTCTGCACCCTGGTAAAATCCATGCAGATATTCTTCTTCTGGACTGGTCTCCACCTAAACTGAGATTTTATCCTTCCGTTTGTATATGTCCCTCTCTCTCTCTATCTCTATCTCACTCTCTCTGTCTTTCTGTCTCTCTGTTCTAGTAAGGAAGAACATGCTAAACCTCTGTACAATGTCAAAATTAAGGTGCCTTATTTTTTGACGAAATCTTCTCTTCCCATTAAAAAATGAAAACGCTTTCATCCAATTCGCTTCTATCATAAAGAGGAATCTGATGTGTCTCTGATTTATGTTTTTGGTAAACCCAAAATGTTCCTGTAAGTTCCAGGGAGCTTTGTGGTACCCATGCAAAGAGTTCCAAAAATGATGCACTCCTGATAATTAGTGTTCAGCCTCTCAAGGATCCCAGAGTCCTTTCCTGCTCATCTGGGATCTCTCTCTGCGATATCCTGCCCATGACACCTAGAAGCATATCCTCACTCAGCAATTACTCTGTTCACTCCAGGATACCTTGGGTACCAAGTCTGCATGCAGATTTATTGGACCCCTTTAAAAGACAGATCCCTACACACTCCTGATGTCTTATTCTCTCTGTCACCTTCCAATTCCAATCAGCTATCTGGTAACTGCTATCTGGTATCTTCCCCTGACCCTCTTCATATCTTCTCTCACCTCCCCCACTCACACTCTACCCATGTCAGACAATCAAAGGTTCTTGGACCTCCTAAGATTCCTGTTCCATTTCTCAGGATTCTGTCTCCATAGCGAGCTTTCCTCTTCCACTTAAACAAATGAATAACTCTGGAGTAGTGAAAGCCATGAAAGTTCACTCTCCATGAACTCTCTTCATACTCAGGCTCGGTTGAGCAGCACATCACAAAGATCTTTTATTGGGGATTGACCAAATGGTGAAACACCCCATCAGATCTGTGTTCCCAAGGATGAAGTCCACCACCACATTTGCTGAATCACTTTTGGGTTTCAGATTAATGCCTTTGGGAGTTTCTTCCTTCCACTCTTTGGACCCCCGTGTTGTAAAAACTCTTTGGCCATTTTCTGTTCCACATTTGTCGATGAGTCAAGGCTGACTCAATCATTTGAGATTTGGGTACCAAGCATCCTTCAGGCACCTCCATTGGAATTACATCTCATATTTACGGGAATATAGTGGTTATTGTTACCGTGGAAAAACCGTTCAGTGTCTTTTTGTGGAGTTATGTCAAATTCTCTAATGTACTAAGAAAATGAAAGATATCATATTACTGTAAAAAAGTTAAGTTTTCCATCGTTAGCTTCTCCCAGGAAGGTTTAAATTCCATTTCTTAGATTAGATTGAAGAAACAGACTGAAGGTACTTGGGTGCACAAAATGATGTCAGCAGTAAGACAGAGTTCATTAGGCAGAGACAGATTCATCCATGAGTATGTGGGGAGCCAGCACTGGACCCGGTATTCACTTATCTCAGCCGACACTATGCCTTGGTATGTCTGATTGTCTGTCTGTCTGCTTGTTTGACTTTTCAGTCCCTAACTCTCCATCACTCATTGTCTCTGTCTCTGTGTCTCTGTCTCTCAGTGTCTCTGTCTCTCTGTATATTTCCCTTTACCCTGTTGCACTTTTACATCTCTACCTACTGTGCACTGCACCTGCTCCCACACTGAGCCTCTCTCTCTCTCTCTCTCTCTCTCTCTCTCTCTCTCTCTCTCTCTCCTCTCACTCTCATTCTGTCACTCTCTGGCCTTCTGTCTTTGACTCTGCAACTTAGGTGAAAATCAGCAGCTCTGGACTTGCTCAGGAATGTTCTCCACCATAAGTGAACTTTTTGTTTGTCTCTCTGTATGTATCTTTCTTGCTGTGTGTCTGTCTATCTCTCTGTCAGAGTACTGAAGAGAATGCTAAACCTCTCTACAATGGCAAAATTAATGTGCTTTTTTATTGTCCAAAAGATACCCATCCCATTCCAAAATGAGAATTCTTTCAGCCAAGTCGCTTCTATCATAAACAGGCATCTGATACCTCTCATACCAGGACTTCAGAAACATTTTCTATTCCAAACTTTACCTCATCTCCTACGCCGCTGACATCGGGAGAAGTCTAGGAGGCTCAGGTATGTGCCACAAGGCTTGTATAAGGAGGACACAACCAGATAAACCAGGATGTGTTAGTACCACAACTTTCACGGGTCCCCCAGTGATGGTCAATGTCTCTACTTCAGCAGGATGCATTACTGAGAACTCGATATCCTTATTCCCTAAATTGCCATGTCTATCAACCCAAAATTCTGTATTCAAAGAAAGTTGGAATGAAAGTTCTAGGCATCAGGCTGGCATATCCAAGGCACCAGGCAAGATTCACTCACTCAGGCTGTACAAGCTTCCATGGGTTCTAAATCTGCAGGGAGTTTTATAGGACCCCTTTAAAAGACAGATCCCGACTCTATCATGCTTTCTTATTCACTCTCACACTCTGTCTCTCTCTTTGTCTCTCTCTCTCACCTTCCAATTCCTCTCTGCTCTCTGCTCTTCCTATGACTGACTTCATCTCTTCTCTTGTCTCTCCCACTCACCCTCTCCCTCCCTGTCAGAAAATCTTCGTTTATGGACTTTCGAAGTTTGGTGTTCCAAAGCTCATTTTTCAGTTTCCATAGCAGGCCTTACCATTCGACATAAACAAAAGACCAACACTGGATTTATGAAAGCATGGGAGAGTCTCTATGACCTCTCTCCATACCCAGGCTTGGTTGAGCGGGATGCGACTGCGATCTTATTCTGGGAATGACCAAATGGTGAAACACACCATCAGGTCATTGTGTTTCCCAAGGATTAGGTCCACCACCACATTTCCTGAATTACCTGTGGTTTTCACATTTATGCCTTTGGGAGTTTCTTCCCTCCACACTTCAGACTCCTGTGTTGTCTCAACTGTTTGGGTATTTTTGGTCACACAATTGTCGATGAGTTCAGGCTGACTCAATATTCTGTGATGTTGGGTCCCGAGCCTCCTTCAGCCACTCCCATTGGAAGTACATCTTATGTTTAACAGAATCTGATGTTTACTGGTACCGTGGAAAAACCATTCAATGCCTATTTGTGGAGAAATATCATGTACCCGAAGAATTACATCAATTGACTATGAAAATGGAAGGAATCACATTACTGTAAATAAAAGTGAGTTTTTCATGTTAGTTTCTTCCAGGAAGGTTTGAATTCCATTTCTTAGATTGGATTGAAAGATCATTGCACTGCAGGTTCTTGGTTGCATGAGAGGTTGTCAGCAGTAGGACAGAGTTCATTTGCAGAGAATGTTGGGAGCCTGCCTCTGTAACTTGTATTCCCTTATCTCTGCCTAGACTAAGCCCTGGCCTGTCTGTGTGTCTGCTGTCTGTTTGTCTCTCATTTCATTCTCTAAATCTCACTCCATCAATCTATCATGTCCCGGCATATCTCATCTTTACTTTAACCCATGACAGCCGTGTGGTTCTACCTGAGTGGGAGTGTGTGGACCTGGAAACTCCTAGGAACCCACCAGCGATAAAGATCGAACACAGGCATCTTGTCATCTTTAGAGAGCTCTCAGTTCCATGCTTTAGAGCTAGAGTCAGTTTTTTATTAGCCATCTTTTCTGCTGTTTCTTAACCATCCTGCCAATACCACGAGGGAAACATTACTCTCTTTGTTCTCCTCTCTGCTCTCTTTGCTCAACCCTAATTCCTGTCTTCCCTGGTCATTCACACACCTCGCAACTCCGCCCACATGAGGGCCTATTCAGATGCTTAGGCCCACAGAGATGCAAATAAGAGGCATATTACCCTGAGGCTATGGCAAACAATATTAGCCCTACTGGCAATTAACAATACAATAGTGGGCCAGAGATTTCCAGTGCCCCTGTTTGCTGAAGTTGGAGGCTTGGGCCCTAAAATATTTCATTACAGAATTATTTGGTCCCCCACAATACCTCTCTATTAAATTAATAAAAAGAAATCTGTGCTTCTGAATCAGGACAGATGACTGTGCCTGTTTTAGGAGGCTCCCTTCAACCTGCCAGGTGTGCCCTTCATGGAATCACGCATTCTGTCATGCGTGTTCTGTCTTAGGATTCCTTAAAGGTAAGAAAAACCATACCCGCCTCTGGCTGGAAACAATCTCTGTAAAACAAATAAGGTTAATGGGGGATGGGCCATGGTCCAGCTCCAAGCATTCTGAATCAGCAAGAAACCTCCAGGAATAGAGTGTGTCAGCTCTCATGCCTGCAAAAGTTCTCCTGTGGAATGGAGACATATAAAGGTTAAATTAGCCTTTTAAAATCTGCGTGGCAACGCCTCTAGTGCCTCTGATATGGACCTTATTAAACTTTGCTCCCTAAAACATACTTCTATCCTAAGGCTTGTAAATTACACGTTACATTCCTGTTAGAATGTACTCTGACTTCTAGTATCTAATAACAATTACATAACACATATAGCAACATCAGAGACATTAACAATTCCATCATGAACATACATTAGGGTGTGTTACAATACAATCAAAAGACAATGAGATATTCTCACAATCTGTGGGGTGTGAACAATTTCACAATTCTAAGTCTTTTTTCTTTATTCCCTGCCTGGGAGTCAATTCCCCTTGAACATTTCTCTTTCTTGCTCAAAGTCTGAAGTTCTAACATCAGGTTTGTAACATCAGTGTTTGAAAGTTAACTAAAAAGACTTCTGTCCATGTCTTGATTAAGCATTGTGAAGGAGCTTCTGCCAGTTGGTTTATGACAATATCCAACTGTACTAAATGGGTCCTTTTTCCCAAGGGGAAAACTGGCAAAACAGTTTCGTGTGTCTCTTTCAGGCAAGAAAGAATGCTGTTTTTTGTTTTTGTTTTTGTTTTTGTTTTTGTTTTTGTTTTTTTATCAAGTTTTTAGTCTGCTCCTGGATGAGCACTCAAGGATTCAGAGAGGTGGATGTAGTCCGTCTGTAAGGAGACCGGGACTCTGGAAAGCGTCTCAAAACTGGAACTGGGTGTGTCTCCTTTCTTCCTCCAGCTGTAGTTCAGATTCACTCAGAGTTCAGGAATACAGGTCCATTGTTTGACTCCAGCTGCTTGAGACATTAACCTGTGGGCCCAGGTCTAACTCCTCTCTGCTCTATGCATCTCATCAACCACTCTAGCAGCCTCGAGAAAACATTGACACGTCCTCGACCCCCAAATAATTAAGGAATCTGCTCCCCTCTATTCATCTCTCAATTTGACCTGAGCAAAATTTTCCGGAGTTCCTGCATGCCAGAATCTGTCTGTATCAGACTGATCACTGGCATCCATATTTAAAAAGTTTAAGATAAACAGTGTGTGATTTAACGCAGCATGTGGAGACTGGGGACAGTGCTCCCCCTTTTTAACTTAGAAGCTGTGTTTTTAGGGCACTATGGGCCCTCTCTATTATTACTTGTTCTTGGGGAACTTTAAGGAATACATTTTACATTGAGCACAAAATTGCTGGAAAGCTTTGCTAGTATATCCAGACCCATTATCTGTTTTTATAACTTTTGGCACTCCCATGTCAGCAAAACATCTTAAACAGTGTTCTATAAGATGTCTGGTGGCTTCTTCTGTTTTTGGAGTGGCCATTAAGAAACCTGAACATGTGTCAATTTCCACGTGCACATTTTTAACTTGCCAAACTCCTTGATGTGAGTCACATCCATTCGCCATAAATAGTTGGGGAGCAGGCCTTGAAGATTTATCCTTAAATTAGCCATAGCGATATTGTGGACATATTCCATATTGTTTGATGATTTGACCAGCAGTCCATCTGGTTAAGCCAAATTTTTTCTTAAACTTTTGCTATTTAGATGAAGAAAGTTACAAGCCTGTCGAGCTTTCAATATTTAAGGCAAATCAACCAATTTTTTAATCAGTTAATTCATTCAATTTGGCTAGTAATCAGGGAAAGGCCTATGTAATAGGTTCCCAGTGTGCACCATAAACCATGATAATTCTCTTAAGTGAATAACATTTGAATTTGCTCAAATATAATTCTGACTTGTCTATTACTAGACCCTGTGCAGGGGACTGTCTCTATTACTTTATAAGCCTTAAAGACATAGTGGCTGTCAGTATACAAATTAAATGAATTATTCACCAAGATCTGAAAGACCACAGTAACAACTCACAATTTGATTATTTGAGCTGAAGCCAGAGCTGTCTGCTCTATCTATTCCTTTCTATTAATAACCTATGAAACTGACTCTCCCAATAGAACCATTGGTTAAAACTAACATAGCATATTTTTACAGGACTGTTTTTTTTTTTTCAATTTTCGAAATACAAAATGATGCATTACCGTAAATTGTAACCGTCCATGAGGTAGAAACAGATCATTAATTCTTCCTGAAAAACTGAGCAAAGGCGATCGTCCATGACTCATTGTTCTGAAATAACCTACTAAACTGTTGCTTAGCATAGGGGACATGTATCATATTTGCTTCTCTCCTAAAATACTTTCTAGGATCTATATGGCATTTCTGTATCATGAAAGCTACTGTTTTAAAACAAGGGTTTAATATTTAGGCTGGTAAGACAGGTAGGCGCAACCACCATAATGGTTCCTTCTGCTATAGAATAGAAGTTGGTCTATGTTTTGTGGGGAGCAACTTAGCTTCCCATGGTTTTGTATAGTCAATATATCTGATGATGCTGAATCACCTCCTCTAATTATAGAACTTGTCTACCTTCTTAGTTAGCTGTTTGGGCACATCTGCATCATTATCTCCTCATAGAATCTTTCTTGAAGGATTTAAATCATCATTAGATGTTCCAAAAACGGTACTTAACCAATGAATATTTTATAACAACTTCTTAAAAACTCATTTGAAGATTTCAAACTATCTTTTCCAATTGCTATCTTTTAACCCTTAATTTCTTTAGAATACAACATATGTCTTTAACAATTTTTAAGATTTATTTAAAGTTTCTAAGTAGCCTTTTCTAATCTAACCTTCGGAGCTGACCAGGTGATAAGACTTCATTTGCATCTTAGCTGACCTGGACTAATTTGCATTTGCAAAAACACGTTCAAGTTGTAAATCTAACAAGATTGCTCTCTCCTGGGGCTTTTCATAAACCCTTTTTAAAATCATGTATCAATTTTTATTTTCTAGATTTTCCTTTTTTAACCATAAAAATTTAGGAAGATCTGTACCCTCTCATCTGCCAAATATTTACAGAACCATCCATAGATTCCGCATATCTCTAAGCTAATGCTATAGGCTTTTGCTAACTTTTTGATTGACTATCTCCTAGGGTTCAAATCATTAATTTTTACTCTTAAGATATTGACTGACTTACTGGATGCTTTTTTTGACCATATTAAAGTGATTTTGATATTTTGTACACTATATCTGAGGCAATGTAAATATCTCTCTAATCATATGGAAGGCAATTTAGGCATTTCCATTCATCTGCATTCATAAATTCACAATCACATCACACATCCAGGTGTGGCCACACCTGTCATTCATAACTTGCATACATCTCACATTTCTCCTTTGGCCTAGGTTATGGTCAGTTTGTTGAAAAGAAACATCCCTAATTGAAATTTCTCTTAACATATTAGGTATAGTCAATTCTTGAAATATGAATATCCAAAATTTGAACAAATGTAAGCTTAAATATGTTGCCCTTTCTTATTTATAAGTCTCAAAATCAGTTTCTGTCTGTCTGTATCAATAGCATTTATATACATTGACTAGTCATCAGCCATGGCGGCATCTCCCAAGGCTGTAAGTTACCCTGAGGAGGAAGGTTGTCTCCCACCCCATTTTGTCTATCCTGCCATAGACACCAGCATGAGGTGGCACAAAGCTGCTGGCTGAGGGCTGGCAGACTGAGGCCACTGCCACAGCTGAACTCAGCTTTAGCTCGACTATGCCCTCTGGGCTGCTGAAATATCTGCGCCTGTATTTTGGGCACAAGCCTGATCCCTTATTTTCTCTTTTTTTGGAGACTCTTTCTGACTTGGTGCTCTTCCTGAAAATGTCCAAAGCAAACTCTAGAAGGCTCTGTGCATTTCTTCGTCCCTATGCCTTGCTTTCTATGTTGGAATAACTTATTTTTAACCGAAGTTCCGGTAAGGTAAGGGATCATCGCTAATCCCAGGTGTAAGCTAGGTACACATCTGAAAAATTCTTGATGAAGTCGCCTACGACAGTCTTTTTCCTGTGAGGCCTTAGCGAGGTCTGGCATGCAGTACTAGGATCCTCATAAGCTAGCTGTTTCCCAATCAAAGCTCCAATACCTGTTTATCTAACCCTTTTCGATCATGTCCACACAGGCCTAGAAACCAATTCTGAACTAACTCCCTAAGTCCCTGCCTGCTCTCTATAGCAAATCTCCTCCTAACCGGCAGGCCTTGGTTACCCACTTTCAATTTCCTAGGAGTGAGGTTTATACAGCAATATTCCCTACCATCCTCTGGGTAAAAATTGCTGTTGATCCATACTTGACACAAGCCGTTTCCAGTTCCTTGAGCTGTTTGAAGGGTATTGGCACTCATACCCTGCTATGTTCCCCTGAGCCTCTCCCTCTCTGACTCAAGGAAACCTGTATATTTCTTATCTCCTGTAAACAATTTCGCTAAAATTTCCAAGTCTCTTAGCTCTTGCTGAATTTTACCATTGAGTATTTGCCTTTCTGTATTCCCAGTTTAAAATGAAGGAATGATGTGAAGGCTCCCTCCATCTTGGTAGTTATTAACTCTCTCTCCATGCTGATCCCAATCATTGGTCCTGTATATTCTTTACCATCCAGCTGCCCCTTAGTAGGCACGGAGTTTTCTGTACTCCATTCCATTCCTAGATATCTCCAGAGGGTCTACTTGTATGCGAGGCCAGAGGTAGGTCTCCCCAAGTCCCTGCGCAACTCAAAATGCTGTATCATGGCGGTTGCTTTTGCAAGCAGGAAGGATCCTTTTAAAACTTATAGACTCTAAAATCTCCTGTACTTGCTTTCATTTGTTTTAGCTCTCCAGGCAGTTAAACTATACCCAAGTAAATAAATATACAATCATCTGACTAACAATTACCTGCCTGATTTCTCTAACTATATACATTTTTACTTTCAAGGCTCTTACTTCTCTTTACCATCTGGCTAATATTTCTGTTTCATATTTACAATTACCTGCATTTTTCATTCCAGAGTTTAACACATTACATTTTACTACTTTATCACCTGACTGATATTTTAGTCTCACATCTTCTTTGTTCAATTTTCTGTTACTTTAAGGGCTAAATATACCACTTTACCTATTCTTGTCAGCTGCTGGCAGATATTTTCGTCTTATATATATTTTGTGCATATTTCTGCTTTAAGGGTTAAATAACCCGATTTATCTTTTCTGTCAGCTGCTGGCTGATGTCTTCCTATTTTATATTATATTAATATATATATATATATATATATATATATATGTGTGTGTGTGTGTGTGTGTGTTGTGTGTGTGTGTGTGTGTGTGTGTATGTGTGTGTGTGTGTTTCCTATTTCTACAATTATATCCAGTTTTATTCCTGACTTAACGTTGCTCACTCACCACATTCTGCCAATTCTTTCTTCTTTTTCCTGCGCATGCTTCTTCTACAACCGGTTCAATCTCAATGACTATCTCTTCGAAGTGTCTAAGCCTCTGCCTTGTCCATTACTTCGTGGTGTCCATGGCTTCTTCCCGCATATTCAAGTCCCGCATTCGGGTGCCATTTTGTTGTGACCCTGCATGTTTTAGCCTTAACCCATGAGGTTTGCCCTGATTAGGGGTGTGTGGATGTGGAAACTCCTAGCAACTCAGCAGTGATAAAGACCAAACACAGGCATCTTGTCATCATCAGAGAGCTCTCAGTTCCTTGTTGAATAACTAGATTCATTTCTTTATTAGCTATCTTTTCTGGTCTTCCTTAACCATCCTGTCATGACCACCAGGGAATCATCTCTCTTTTTTCTCCTCTCTCTTCTGGTTGCTCGCTCCTCACTCCACTGTCCTCCCCAGTCACTCACACATATCTCACCTCAGCCCAGGTGAGGGCCTCTTCAGATGCTTAGGCCCGCAGAGATTCAAATTGGAGGCATATCACCTTGAGACAATGGGAAACAATAGTAGCCTTAATGCCATTAAAAATACAATAGTGGGCCAGAGCTTTCCAGTGTTCCTGTTTAGTGAAACCAAAGGTTGGATTAAAAAAAAATATTCCATAGCAGAAATATTTTGGTTCCCAAGAGGGAATAAACTCCCAAAGCCATAAATCTGAAACACACAGGTGATTCAGCAAATGTGGTGGTGGGCCTCATCCTTGGGATACACAGCGATCTGATGGGTTGTTTCACATTTGGTAAATTCCAAAAAAAGTTCTCTGTGATGTGCCACTCAACCGAGCCTGGGTATGGATAGAATTCACATAGAGAGAGTCTCCATGGCTTTGAAAGCTCCAGAGTTGGTCATTTGTTTAAGTGGAAGAGGAAAGCTCATTATGGAGATGGAATCCTGAGCAATGGAACACAAAACTTAGAATGTCCATGAACCTTAGATTTTCTGACATGTTTGGAGAGGGTGAGTGGGGGAGACAGGAGAAGTGATGAAGATGGTCAGAGGAAGATAGCAGATAGCAATTACCAGATAGCAGGTTGGAATTGGATGATGACAGAGAGAAAAATACATCAGCAGTGTGTAGGGATCTGTTTTTTAAAGGGGTGCTATAAACCTGCATGCAGACTTAGTACCCATGGAACCCTGGAATGAACAGAGTAGTGGCTGAGTGAGTGCACACATGCAGTTGTCATCTGCAAGATCTCCCAGAGAGAGGTCCCAGGTGAGCAGGAAATGACTCTGCGATAATTGAGAGGCTAAATACTAATTATCAGGAGTGCATTATTTTTGGAACTCTTTGCATGGGTCCCATTCAGATCCCTGGAACTTACAGGAAAGTTTTCGGTTTACCAAAAACATAAATTGCAGACACATCAGGTGCCTCTTTGTGATATTAGCGACTTGGCTGAAAGCATTCTCATTTTAGAAATGGAAGGGTATATTTCATCCAATAAAAAAGCACCTTAACTTTGCCAGTGTAGAGAGAAAGAGAGAGAGGGACACATGCAAAAGGACAGATAAAAGCTCATTTAGCTGGAGACCAATCCAGAACAAGTATAGATCCTTGTATTCACACAGGGTGTAGAGCTAAAAACAGAGAACCAGACAGAGAAGGAGACAGACAGAGAGAGAGAGAGAGAGAGAGAGAGAGAGAGAGAGAGAGAGAGAGAGAATATATGAGAGCAAAAGAGAAAGAGACTTTGGATTACTGTAGCAGGCACAAACATTGCAAGGTAGGTAGAATTATAGACACCCACCCAGGCTGTAGAGATATAAACATAGACACAGACAGTGAGAGACAGAGATTCACAGAGACAGAGACAGAGACAGTGAGTGATAGAGAGTTCAATGAGGGACATACACACACAGAGACAGGCCAAGGCTTAGTGTAGGCTAGGATAAGGGCATATCACATCCAGAAACAGCCTCCCAATATGCTCTCGGAGGATGCTGTCTCTGCCTAATGAACTCTGTCCTGCTGCTGACATCATCACATGCACCCAAGTATCTGCATTCCAATGAATTTTCAAGCTTAGCTAAGAAATGGAATTGAAACCTTCCGGGAAGAAATTAACCATGAAAAACTCACCTTTTTTTACAATAAAGTGATTCCTTTCATTTTCTTATTCCATTGATGTACTTCTTAGGGTATTTTACATTCCTCCATATAAAAGGCATTAAACTTTTTTTTTCGACGGTAACAGTAACCACTAGATTCCCTTAAACATACGAAATAATTCCAATGGAGGTGGCTGAAAAGTGTCGGTACCCAACATCTCAGAATGTCAGGCTTAAATCATCGACAATTGTGGAACAAATATGCCCGAAGTGTTGAGACTACACAGGGTTCTGAACTGTGGAGGGGGAAAAACTCCAAAAGGCCTATATCTGAAAACCACAGGTGATTCAGCGAAGGTTGTGGTGGACCTCATCCTTGGGAAACACACCGACCTGATGTGGTGTTTCAAAGTTTGGTCAGTGCCAGAAAAAGATCTCTGCGATGTACCACTAAACCAAGCCTTGGTAACGAGGGATGCACACAGAGAGAGAGAGCGTCCATGGCTTTCACAGCTCCAGAGTTGGTCATTTGTTTACGTAGAAGGGGAAAGCTCGGTATGGAGATGGAACCCTGAGCAATGGAACACGAATCTTAAAATGTACATGTACTTTAGATTTTCTGACAATGTTGAAGAATGTGAGTGTGGGAGACAGAAGAAGAGTTGAAGAGGATCAGAGGAAGTTACCAGATAGCAGACAGAAGAGAGGAATTGGAAGGTGACAGAGAATAAGATGTCAGGGGTGGGTAGGGATCTGTCTTTTAAAGGGGTCCTATAACACTCCCTGCAGATTTACTACCCATGGAACCCCGGACTGAACAGAGTAGTGGGTGAGCAAATTCACCCTTCCGGGTAAAATGGGCAGTTAGCTGGGCAATTAGCACGATGCCAGGAACTTTCATTCCAAACTTTACTGGTTATGGAAATTTGAGGTCTTAGATTGGAACTTAGGGAATAAGGATGTCAAGTTCTCAATACTGCTTCTTTTTTATGAAGTGGCATTAACCAATTTTGGGGGGTTGAGAATAGCAGGGTACGAACACATCCTGTATTACCTGATGGCTCCACAGATTTCCAGATTGTGTGACACTGTCTGGGGCATCCTAAGAAGTGTAGGAGATGAAGTTAAGTTTAGAAAAAAAGTATTTGTGAAGTTCTGATGTCAGAGGGGAGTATGGTCAGATGAGGGAGGGTTTTCCTAGGGAAAGTTTTCAGAGGAGGAGGAAAGAAATCTGGAATCACTGAGAGGCTGAACACTATCTGGAGTGAATGTTTGTACCTTTTTTTCATGGGTCGAATTCAGCTCCCTGAAACTTACAGGAATGCTTTGTGTTTATCAATAACATAAATTGGAGACACATCAGCTGCCTTTTTTTATAGAAGCAACTTGGCTGAAAGCATTCACATTTAGGATGGAGAACGATATCTTTAATACAATAAAAAAGCACTTTAGTTTTCCCATTTTACAGTGGTTTAACAATCTCTTCTGTACTCTGACAGAGAGAGAGAGACAGACACACAGCGAGAAAGACACATAGATACAGATAGACAAAACATTCAATTTTGGTGGAGAACATTCCTGAGCAAGTCCAGAGTTGCTGAAATTCACCCAAGTTGCAGAGGCAAACACAGAAGCCCCGAGAGTGACAGAGCATGAATGAAAGTGAGAGAGAAAGAGAGAGAGACAGAGAGAGAAAGAGAAAAAGAGAGGCTTAATGTAGCAGGCAAGTCGTGTGCAAAGTAGGTAGAGTTATAGAGGCCCAGCAGGGTGAATAGATATATACAGGGAGACAGAGACAGTGAGAGACAGAGATACATAGAGACAGAGAAAATGAGTGATAGAGAGGTAGGTACTGATAAGTCAGACAAGCAGACAGAGAAACACACAGACATACCAAGGCTTAGTGTAGGCTGAGAGAAGTGAATACCAGGTCCAGTGCTGGCTCCCAACATACTTATGGATGATGATTTCTCTGCATATTGAACTCTGTTCTGCTGCTGACATCATCTCATCAACCCAAGTACCTGCATTCCAATGATTTTTCAATCTAATCTAAGAAATGGAATTTAAACCTTCCTGGAAGAAATTAACCATGGAAAACTCACCTTTCTTAAACTGTAATGTGATTTTCTTATTCCATTGATGTACTTCTTAGGGTATTTGACATTACCACAAAATAGGCATGAAATGGTTTTTCTATGGATAAGTAACCACTAGATTCCCTGAAACATAAGATGTAATTCCACTGGAGGTGGCTGAAGGAGGCCCGGTACCCAACATATTAAAATACATAGTCAGGCTAAACTCATTGACAATTGGGGAGCAAAAAATGTCCAAAAAGTGGAGGCGATACATGTGTCTGAATAGTGGATGGGGAGAAACTCCTAAAGGCATAAATCTGAAACCCACAGGGGATTCATCGTATGTGGTGGTGGACCACATCCTTGGGAAACACACCGACTTGATGTGGCGTTTGTACTTTTGGTCATTCCCAGAAAAAGATCTCTGTGATGTCCCGGTCAACCGAGCCTGGATATGGAGAGAGTTTACAGAGAGAGAGCCTTGATGGCTTTCACAGGTCCAGAGTCAGTCGTTCATTTGTTTACATGGAAGGGGAAAGTTCGCTATGGAGATGTAACCCTGAGCAATGGAACACAAATCTTAAATGTCCATGAACTTCAGATTTTCTTACATGGTTTGAGAGGCTGAGTGGGGGAGACAGGAGAAGAGATGAAGAGGGTCATCGGAAGATAACAGCAGATAGCAGATAGGAATTGGAAGGTGACCGAGAAGGATACCAGATAGCAGATAGCAGAGTGGAATTGGAAGGCGACAATTAGGAGTGGTTAGGGATCTGTCTTTTAAAGGGATCCTATAACCCTACCTGCAGAGTTAGTACCCATGGAACCCTGGACTGAACAGTGTACTGGCTGAGTGAGTGCACCCTTCCAGGTGGCATGGGCAGTTAGCCCAATGCCAGGAACTTTGATTGCCAACTTTACTGATTATGGAAATGTGGGGTCTTAGATTTGCAACTTAAGGGAATAAAGATGTCAAGTTCTCAAGACTGCTTGTTTTTGATGAAGTAGCATTGATCATCTTTGGCGGGCATTGAGAATAGTGAAGTACTACTACATCCTGCATTATCTGATTGCTCCACCGATTTCCATATTGTGTGACACTGGTACTTCCTAAGCCTCGGCAGCTGTCAGCAGTGTAGGAGATGAACTTAAGTTTAGAAAAAAAGTATTTCTGACGTTATGGGGTCAGAGAGGAGTACGGTCAGATGAGGGAGGGTTTTCCCAAGGAAAGTTCTCACAGGAGGAGGAAAGCAATCTGGAAACACTGAGAGGCTGAACACTACTTATCTGGAGTGAATCTTTGGACCTTTTAGCATGGATCACTTTCAGCTCCCTGGAATACTTTGCGTTTGCCAAAAACATTAATTGGAAGCACATCAGCTGCCTTTTTAAAATGGAAGCTGCTTGGCTGAAATAATTAACGTTTTGGATAGAGAAGGGTATCTTTAGGACAATAAAAAACTTTAGTTTTGCCATTTTAGAGTTGTTTAGTAATATCTTCTGTACTCAGAGAGCGAGACAGATGCACAGCGAGAAAGACACATAGATACAGACAGACAATAGGTTCCATTTTGGTGTAGAACATTCCTGAGCAAGTCCAGAGCTGCTGATTTTCACCCAAGTTGCAGAGGCAAAGAAACCCACAGGTGATTCAGCGTTCGTGGTGCTGATCTCATCCTTGGGAATCACACCAACCTAATGGCATGTTTCACAGTTTGGTCAGTCTCAGAACATGATCTCTGTGATGTCCGGCTCAACCAAGCCTGGCTATGGGGAATGTTCACAGAGAGAGAGCCTCCATGGCTTTCACAGCTCAAGAGTGGGTCATTTCTCCATTTTTACGTGCAAGGGTAAAGCTTGCTATGGAGACGGAATCCTGAGCAATGAAACATGAACCTTAGAATGTCCATGAACTAGAAATTTTCTCACATGGTTGGAGAGGCTGAGTGGGGAGACAGAAGTGATGAAGAGGGTCATAGGAGGATGCCAGATAGCAGATATCAGAGAGGAATTGGAAGGTGACAGCCAGAATAAGACATCAGGATTGGGTATGGACCTGTCTTTTAAACGTGTCTTATAACCGTGCCTGCAGACTTAGTAGCCATGGGTCCCTGGACTGAACAAGTGCTGGTTGAATGAGTGCACCCTTCCAGATGTCATGGGCAGGTAGCCAGATGCCAGGACCTTTCATTTCCAACTGCACTGATTTCAGAAATTTGGGTTCCAGCATATGTAAATTAGGGTATAATGATCTCGAGTACCAAAGACTGCTTCTTCTTGATGAAGGGGCATTGAACATCTTTGGTGGCCCTAAGCATAGAGGGGTACTAGCACAGCCTGGATTACCTTGTTGCTCCACGGATTTCCAGAATGTGTGGCACTGTCTTGGGCATCCTTAGCTTCAGGAGATGCCAGCAGTGTAGGAGATGAGATTTAGTTTAGAAAAAATATATCTGAAGACCTGATAACAGGGGGTTGCATGGTCAGATGAGGGATGGATTTCCCAGGGAAAGGTACCAGATGAGGAGAAATGTAATCTGGGATCATTGAGGGACTGAATATTATTTATCTGGAGTTAATCTTTGGACCTTCTCTCATGGGTCTCATTCAGCTACCAGGACCTTAGGTGAATACTTTGGTTTTTACAAAAAGCGTAAATAGTAAACAGACCAGCTGCCTTTTTTTGATGCAAACTTCTTGGCAAAAAGCATTCACATGTTTGAAAAAGAAGTGTATCTATAGGACAATAAAAAGGACCTTAATTTTCGCATTTTAGACTGGTTTAACATGCTCCACAGTACTCTGACAGAGAGAGATAAACACAAGCAGTGAGAGAGATGCATACAGACAGATAGACAAAAGGATCAGATTTGGTAGGGAACAGTCCTCATTAAGTCCAGAGCTTCTGTTATTCATCCAGGTTGCAGAGGCAAAGACAGAATGCCAGAGATTGAGTAAGAGACTGGGAGAGAGAGAAAGAGAGGTTCAGTAAACTGGCAGGCCCAGTGCAAAGCAGGTAGAGTTGTAGAGTCCCATCAGGGTGAAGGGACATATTCAGAGAGACAGAGACAGTGAGAGAGAGATACACAGAGACAGCAACAGGGAGTGTTAGAGAGTTAGAGATGATATGTCAAACAGCAGAGACACACACACACACATAACAAGAATTAGTGTAGGCTGAGATAAGTGAATATGGAGGAGTCTCTCCCTGCATCATGAGCTATGTCCTGCTGCTGACATAATTTGGTTCACCCAAGGACCTGCAGTCCCATGATCCTTCAATCTAATCTGAGATATGGAATTTAAACTTCCTGTAAGAAGCTACCATGCAAAACACAATTTTGGTTCAGTAATGTGTGTCTTGTGATTTTCTTGGTCCATTGATGCACATCTTAGGGAATATGACATTCTCCCATAAAAGCATTTGAACAGTTTTTCCATGGTAACAGTAACTGGAAGAATCCCTTAATCATATGTTGTATTTCCCATGGGCGAGTCTGTAGCTTGTCATATCCCGCTGCCGAAATCAGATCGTGGGTGAGCAGATGGAGGCATAACTTCCATTGGGCTTTGGCAAGCTGGAGCCTGTCCCAGAACTTGGATCCAGAGAAGTCAGATAGATGCAGAATTGCCACTGGGCCTCGTTGTGTTGGAAACGCCTCTGAACTTGGATCTTGGGCCAGCAGATTGATGGAGAAATACAACTGGGTTTGGCGTGTCCAAGCCCACCGCAGAATTCGGATCCAGGGACGGCAGATGGATGCAGAGCTGCCACTGTGCCTCAGTGTGTTGTATGCCGATGCTGAAATTGGATCCTGGGCCAGCATATGGATGTAGACCTATCCCTGGGCCTCGGCGTGTCGAAGCCTGCTGCCGAATTGGGATCAGGTGCTCACATCACTGGTGTCAGATGACTCTAATCAGTGACGATAAATGGAACCAGAAACAGCTCCTGGACTACCTGGGCCAGCAGATGGACAGAGAACTCCACCGTGCCATGGCATTTCAGAGCCCATTGCCGAACTTGGATCCTGGGCTGGCAAATAAACACACAACTGCTACAGGGCCTTGGCGTGTCATATTCTGCCGCCACACTCGAATCCTGGGCCAGCATATGGATGCTAACTAACAATGGGATTGGGCGAGTTGGAGTCCAACTCAGAAATCAGATCCTGTGTTGGCAGATGGAGGCAGAACTACCACTTGGCCTTGTCATGTCAGAACTCGCCACTGAACTTGGATCTAGAGCACAGAAAACTGGTGTCAGATGACTCTAAGCAGTGATGACCAATGGAACCAGAAACAGCCCCTGACCTTTATGGGCCTGCAAATGGACACAGAACTGCCAATGGGCCTCAGAGTGCTGTATACTGCCGCTGAACTCTGATCCTGGGCAAGCATATGGATGCAAAACTGCCACTGTGCCTTGGCATATCTGAGCCTGCCACCAAACTCAGAGCAGGAGCAAAAATCACTGGTGTTAGATGACTCTAAGCAGTGAGAGTGAATAGAACAAGAAACAGCTCCTGAACTCGATGTGCTGGCAGAAGGACACAGGACTAGCACTGGGAATTGGTGTGTAGGAGAAGGCAGTCGAACTTGGTTCAGTTGCACAGATCACTGGTGTCAGATGACTCTAAGCAGTGACAACGAATGGAACCAGATTAAACCCTGATCTCCATGGGCCGAGGGAGGGTCACATATATGCCACTGGGTTTCGGTGTGTAGGAGCTCGCTGCCAAACCTGGATCTGTTGCACAGATTACTGGTTTTCGATGACTCTAAGCAATGAAGACGAATGGAACCAGAAACAGCCCCTGCCCTTCATGGGCCTGCAGAAGGGGCCCCTGGGCCTCGGCCTGAGGGAGCCATCACCGAACTCGGATCAGGAGCAAAGATCTCTAAGCAGTAAAAGCAAAAGGAAACAGAAACAGCCGGACCTCCATGAGCCGGCAGATAGACACAGAATTGCCACTGGGATTTTTCGTGAGGGAGCCCACGGCAGAACTCAGATGCTAGGCCAGCATATGAAACCATAAATAGCACTGCAACTCTATGTGCACGAGCTCATCCTGGAACTCATATGCAGTGCTCAGATCACTTGTGTCCGATGACTCTAAGCAGAGACAACAAATGGAAATGGAAACAGAACTTGGCTTACCTGGGCCAGCCTATGGACAAAGAACTGCCACTGGGTCTCCATGTTTTAGAGCCAGCTGACAAACTCTGATCATGTACTGACAGATGGATGCAGAACTGCCACTGTGCCTTGGCATGTCCGAACCCGCCACCGAACTCAGATCAGGAACAAAGATCACTGATGTCAGATGACTCTAAGCAGTGACGGGAATGGAACCACAAACAGCCCCTGAACTCCATGGGCCAGCAGATGGACACAGAACTGCCACTGGGTCTCGGTGTGTAGGAGAACAGATCACTGGTGTCAGATGACTTGAATCAATGACGACGAATGGAACAGGAATCAGAACCTGCCTTACCGGTACCGGAGGATGCACATAGAAGTTCTACTGGGCCTCTGTGTGTAGGATCTCGCTGCCAAACCTGGATCTGGTGCACAGATCACTGGGGTTAGATGACTCTATCAATGATGATGAATGGAACCAGAAACAGCCCCTGAACTCCATGGGCTGGCAGATGGACACAGACTTGCTACTTGGACTCTGTGCGTAGGATCTCCCTGCCAAACCTGTATCCAGTGGACAGATCACTGGTGTTAGATGACTCTAAGCAGTGACGATGAATGGAACCAGAAACAGCCTCTGGCTTACTTTGGGCCAGCAGAAGGACACAGAACTGCCAATGTGCTTCAGCATTTCAGAGCCCATTGCCAAACTCAGATCCTACGCTGGCAGATAAACACAGAGCTGCTACTTGGTCTCGGTGTGTCTTGAGCTCATTGCTGAACTCGGATCCACTGCCCAGATTACTGGTGTCAGATGACTCTAATCAGTGACCACAAAAGGAAGCAGAAACAACCCCTGGACTCCCTGGTCCGGCAGATGGACACACGAATGCCAGTGGGCCTTGGCTTCTTGGACCCTGCTGCTGACCTCGGATCCCGGGTTGGCAGATGGACACAGAACTGCCACTGGGCTTTGGCATGTCTGAGAACTCTGTCAAACCGGGATCAGGAACATAGATCACTGGTGTCAGATGACTCTAAGCATTGAGGATGAGTGGAAACAGAAACAGCCCCTGGCCTACCTGGGCCAGCACATGAACACAGAAGTGCCACTGGGCCTCGGCAACCCATTGCCGAAATCAGAATCTGGGCTGGAAGATAAACACAGAGCTGCCACTGGGCCTCAGCATGTCAGAGCTCATTGACGAACTCTGATCCAGTGCACAGATCACTGGTGTCAGATGACTCTAAGTAGTGATGACAAATGGAAGCAGAAACAGCCCCTGGACTCCCTGGTCCGGCAGATGGACACAGAACTGAAAGTGGTAATTGATATCCTGGAGCCTATTGCTGAACTCAGATCCTGGGCTGGAAGATCAACACAGAACTGCCACTGGGCCTCGGCATGTCAGAGCTCATTGACAAAACGGGATCCAGTTCACAGATCACTGGTGTCAGATGACTCTAAGCAGTGACAATGAATGGAAGCAGAAATGGCCCGTGACCTCATGGGCCAGCAGATGGACACAGAACTGCCACTGAGCCTCCATGTTTTGGAGCTTACTGCCTACCCCGGCCAGCAGGGCTCTGGTAATTCGTGGGTCAGAGGTGGAGTAAGCCTGAAAATAATGGGCTAGAAAGAAGGAGCGAGACCAAGCAGGTTTTCTTGTCAAGGTCTCTTTATTAAAGTCCAACAAGGATTTTTTAAAGAGAAAGAGGAAGTGGGGGAGGAATGAGTGGTAATTGCTCTCAGGCCAGGGCAGGTGTCTGTAACATCCTGTGGTTATCTCGATCAGTATCCTAAGGGGTGGGGTGCTTGAGTGCCAGGCTCTGTAAAGGGGACTTTTATATCTGACCAGAGCTGGCTCCTGACATCTCCCCCTTCTAGCATAATAGAATGGAGCATCTGCCTTAGGCTGCGTGATGGGCACCCACAGCCAGGACCTATATGATATTGTCATTTATATGACAGTGAGGGGTAGAGGCTCTGTCTTAGGCTATGTGATGTGCATCCCCAGAACTCAGGGGAACTTTCATAAGGCTAGCAGCTCGAGAGCTCTTTGGAATGGGCCCTTGGGGTTGGCCTCATTCTAATCCCTTCATGGAGGGCACTACAGCTGTTGAGATTGGTCCGTGTCTGGTCTGTGGCATTACGATAATCCCGTCAATGACGTCTCCAAGGCCAAGGAAATCGAGATGTTCAATGTTTAAGGCCCGAAAAATCCAGTCCTTTAGGACTGTCAGGGTTTTCATTACAGTCAGGCAGCTCAGGATCTAGTAGCTCCAGGAGATGATAATGAACCAAGGATGGTGCCAATCTGAGAGTTAATGAATCTGGTTAGTCTTTGAAAAGGTAGGGGTGACAATATAAGTAGTCAATCCAGTAGAACAGTCCAGGTAGGAATTAGTAATTGCCTGCAATTCCCTCAGAAAGGGGAGGGGTGGAAGAATAGCAGACCCAACAGTCCTCTATGAGGGAGTGGTTGGCTTGATGAAGGGTCTGAACAGTAGGGTTAATTAATTATAGAATAAGGTCAGCAGAGGAGGGAGGTCCTGGGGGGAAAATGGTCAGGGGTCCCCCAGTCTGGAGAGGCCCCTAAGGCTAAAGCACATAAGTCAACGATCAGGGGGAAATAGGAGGGGGTGGTCGCAATAGGTGTGGAGGAGTTGGCAGCATCACCGCCTGGGTTGATGATCATCCAGGTGTAGTTGTAGATCTGATAAGGGCTTGCAGCAGCAACGGCAATTGAAGGTGAGAACACAAAAGTAGCCAAAAAGACAGCATCTTTTATCTAAAATTAAGCAGAATTAGGAGGCTTCTCTGTCGCTACAGCCTCGACAAGCAAGGAAGACGCAATGTTGAGACTGTTCCTTAAGCAGTTTACTCCGGAAACTTAAACAATCTTCTGACCCCAGGGAAAGCCCGCCCTCAACTTAAATGGCTCTTGGGTAGCCAATCCCAGCAAGCCAAGTGGCAAATGCCCACAGGTACACACAAACGGAAGCGAAGCCAAGTCTCAGGCTAGCAGAAAGCGGAAGCCGGAGCCATCTTTTTACCACAGAGAGCAAGCTTGTCACACAACTCTATACAGTTCCCCCTTTTGTTTTTGCTTAAAAATGTGACCGGCAAGAGTAGAGGTCTGATCTCTGTAATTGGAGAGAGGGGACAATGTACTGAATCTCGACCAGGACTATGCTTCCCAGCGATCCCAGGACCAGTCCAGTGCCCTTTTTTACAGAGGCGGGGATTTTGGGGCACAACCCAAGGGCAATCAGACTTGCTCTCCTCAGTGTCGAACAGAGTGCCACCCCCCCCGAGTGCAGTGCTTTGCCTCGCATCCGGTGCAAAATGCCTCTATCTCTGTAGGAGAGAAAGCCAGGCTTGGGGGGACTGTCCGGCTTCGATAGCTGTGAAGGCTTGAGTGATCGTGACCACATCCCGTTTTTGTGTTTTCCTGATTTGGCAAAGGCACCACAGGCAAACGAGGGAGGCCAGCACCATGAGACCTGCCACAGCCCCTAAGCCCTCCCATTCCTTTAAATGATCCATGGGGGAGTTCAACCAGGAAGTCAGGCCGCTCGCAAGGGATAGGTCTATTTGGGTGGAATTCACATGCACAATACCCATCCTGAGTTCTCTCATGGTGTCTTCAAACTCGGATGACCAATTCTGTAATAGAAACTGAGAAAATATTTTAGACAGATTTGCTGCATGAGTGAGGTTTTGATATTGTACAGATGTGACACACAACCCAGGCAATCTCCATTCACATCCCAGTTGGGCCAACTGCCACATAGTTCTGCAACCTGTTCTTGTACCAAATCTATACGTTGATTGACAATCATTAGACCTCCTTTGGTCTGTGAACTGAGCGAAGCTTGGATATCTAGGGCACTGGCAACATTGGTAGAAAGGTTTTTTAGAGCATTAGCAGTCTGTACAGTGCCTGACAAGGCCACAGCAGAAACAGTAGCACTCAGCAATGGTGATGGCCATCACTATGGCTGCTGTAATGCCAAAATCTCTTTTCTCTAAACAATGTCAAGCTGCTGGGAGCTTCTAAAGGCTCAGGCACGTACCAGGGCAAACGAGTAACCACAGCCAAAGGGAAGGCTGTAGCATTCCAGCACAGGGCATAAAAGCACGTGATCTGGGTGCAATTTAGCCAACTAGAATTTGCACTGCCATTGCTCACCAGCCATACAAATGGCGGCCAGATGCATGCTGGGGTAGGTGAAAATGTGGTATTATGAATAGTCACATCTCCTTCTTCGGAGGAGGAAGTTGTGGGGGGAAGGCTACCATGATCCTAGCCACTATACCCACCTGTGTAGGAGTAAGTAGAAGTTCCCTGTTCCCCGCCCCCAATCATGGCCAAGGGAGACAGATCTGTACAACTCATGGTGTGCGCTCTCAATAGGGCTAATCTGCTCATTTTGGGGTAAAAAGATTGGTGGTAAAAAGGCATGGGAAAACCCCTGCATTATACATCATCAGCATAGGTCTTGGGAACTGACAGTATCCCCCATCTCTGCTCCACCATCCCCAGTTGACTCATCATGGGAAGGAGCAGAAGCATCACCACGTTGACACTCATGGTGTTCCTCATGTTGGATTTTCCTGATCAATCGTTCTGGCACCCACACCGGATCCTGTTGGTCCTGTGGAAAAACACAAACAGAACCTCGTGCCCATGTCAGGACGGGATCAGGCCCGCACCAGAGACCTGACAGAATATCCTTCCATTTAACCATCCCATGTGGATCCTGATGTCTATCAGTCGCAGAACGGACTTGAGCATCCAAATTTATGAAATTAATAGTAAATAGGGCGAGAGAGAGACTCTCCTCAGGAGTACGGCCGTGGCCTATTCCTCCTTTTTGTTTTTGCAGACATTCCTTTATCGTGCAATGGGCACGTTCAACAATGCCTTGGCCTTGAGGATTATATGGCAATCCATGGAGAAGTTGCACCTCCATGCGCTGACAGAATGAAGCAAAAATCTGAGCCGTATAAGCTGGCCCATTATCAGTTTTTAACTGTTGGGGTTTACCCCAAGCAGCCCAAGCTTCCAGGCATTGAGTGACAACATTGCGTGCCTTTTCTCCTGTTAGAGGAGTGGTGTGTATGACGCCTGAACAGGTGTCCACAGACGCATGTACATATTTTTGACTTCCAAATTCAGATATGTGTGTCACATCCATTTGCCACACTCTCAAAGGGAGTAGACCTCTTGGAATCACTCCTACATTGGGTTGATGTTGAAAAATTACACATTGAGGTCAATCTAGAACCACTTGCTGAGCATCAGCTCTAGAGAGATGAAATTTCTGTTGTAGTGCCCTAGCGTTCACATGAAAGGTCCTATGAAAATCTCTTTCCTTTTCCAAGGTGGAGCTCAACAATATACATTCCATTCTGGTCCACTGATCGACCTTATCATTCCCTTCACTTAATGGTCCTGGCAGACCTGTATGAACTCTTATATGTTGCACAAAGAAACAAGCTTTCCTTTGCCAAATTAAATTTTGAAGTTGTTGAAATAAAGGGCAAACTGGACTGGCACTCTTTATAGGCCCAGCCACTTCCAATGTCTTAAGAGCATTAACAACATAAGCTGAATCTGAGAGTAAATTAAAGGCAAAAGGTCAGGCCTTAAAAACTTCTAATACTATTTTTAATTCCACAATCTGAGGGGAGCCTGGTTGAAATTGGTGTAACACATGCTTATGCCACTTAATCACATAGGCTCTACAACCTGTCTTAGAAACATCAGTAAACACATTTGGGGCTTCCACAATTGGTTGAGATGAGGCTATCCTTGGAAATATCACGGGATGTTCCCTAAAAAAACTCAACAATGGATGTTTAGGATAATGATTGTCTATATCTCCATCAAATCCACACTGCAGGATGGCCCAATCATCAATTGTGGCACAAAGAATATTAACTTGATGACTGGAATAAGGCACCACAATCATATTGGAGGCTATGCCAAAATATTGTAAGCATTGCTGGATCCCGTTTAAGGCCAATTTTGCCACCACAGTGGGATAATACTCAATGGATTTAGCAGGAGATATTTTAGGGTATATACATAGCAGCGGCCCCTGTTGCCAAAGCAAGCCTGTAGGTTAATAATATGTAGGAAGAATACACATAGTGATGGCTTGTCCTTCTTTACACCTCTGTAGAAAGGCACTTTGTAATCTTTCCTCTACCTTCTGTAGGGCATTTCTTGCTTCGTAAGTCAATTGTCTAGGGGAATCTAGAGCCGAGTCCCCATTCAACACATTATACAAAGGTTTCAACTCATAATTCGGTAGCTTCAAATAACACTTAATCCAATTTATATCTCCTAATAATTTTTGGAAATCATTTAGGGTCTTCAAATTGTCCTTCCTCAATTCTACCTTTTGTGGAATAATACGGTTCTCACTAATCTTTGTTCCCAAATAGTTTACAATTTTTTTCTTTCTGAACCTTTTCAGGGCCAATAAATAGTCTTTTAATTTCAAGCAACTTTACTAATTTTACATAGGCCTTCTCTAACATGTTTTCTCCCTTAGCAGCCAATAATATGTCATCCATTTAATGAAGACATCTTAAAGTAGGAAATTCCTTTCTCAGTGGTCCATTAGCCTCCCCAACATAAAGTTGACACATAGTGGGGCTATTAGCCATTCCTTGTGGCAACACCACCCATTCAAATCTCTGATCGGGCTCTTAATGATTATAAGATGGAATGGTGAAGGCAAATCTTTCACTATCCCTGCCACAAAGGGGAATAGAGAAAAAACAATCTTTTATATCAATCACAATAATATGCCATGATGCCAGAAAAGCAGACAATAATGGCAATCCCCGTTGTACTGCGCCCATAATCTGCATCTGATTGTTAATGGCTCTTAGGTCATTTAGCAGGCGCCATTTTCCAGACCTTTACTTAATCACAAAAATAGGGGTGTTCCATGGAGACACTGATGGCTTAATGTGTCCCAATGACAGTTGTTCAGCCACAAGGTCTTTGGCTGCACTCAGCTTTTCAGAGTACAGTGGCCACTGAAGAACCCACACTGGCTCCTCTGTCTTCCAAGTAATGGGAATTCCTTCCTCAGCGGCCCCTAGGAAAAACCCAAACCTTGCCTAGGATTTCTTTGTTGCGTTTGAACGGGATCCTTTCTTCCTTGTAAATATTTCCCTATTCCATAAATGGGATGATATCCCATGTTTTTCTTAATGTTTTGAGAAGTAGGGGACTATTCATTGCTCAACTTAAAACCCATGTCTTTTAGAAGATCTCTTCCCCATAAGGAAACAGGAAGTTCCAAAACATAAGGCTGCATAACTCCAGAATGACCTTCCTCATCTTTCCACTGTAACTGTCTTGCACTCATGTCTAGAGCCTTTGCATAACCTAGCTCTTGTAGGGTTTGAGAAGAGACTTATATGGGCCAGCCTGTAGGCCAGTCTTTTTTGGCAATAATGCTTCTATCTGCCCCCGTATCTAATAGGCCTAGGATCCCTTTTCCATCTATATTAAGTTCCAAAACTGGTCTTTGGTCCAAATCTAGGGACAGAAAAGTCTAATCTGTTCCTGTGGATCCGAAGCCCCTTTTCCCTCTTTCTTTGTCTTGTGCAGCAAAACGCTTATGCAGGCTAGGCAAAAGTATCAACTGAGCTATCCTATCTCCAGGGGAGATGGCTGTAATGCCTCTAGGGGACTCTACCTTGATCTTCACCACTCCAGTGTAATCTGGATCAATCACCCCTGGGTGGGCTCTAAGGCCTCTCAAAGCTGTAGAAGATCTCCCTAGAAGAAGCCCAACTGTGCCTGGTTCTAAGGGTCCCTGAAAGTCTGACTTTATCAATTGGACCCCCATCTGGGGAGTTAATACAAGTCTGGTGGTAGAAAAGAGGTCCAATCCTGCTGAACCCGCAGTGGCTCTCCTTGTTCCCTTGGTGGCCGAAGGGACAGTCACTGAGTTTTGGTCCCACTGCTCTGATCCTCCATAGCCCCATGTATTTGAGGGCCCTGGGGACGGGGGCCCCGTTGGCCATTTTTTGGCCTGGCACCATTGAATCCCGCATCAAGCGGCTGGCCATTGATATCTTTGACTGATCGACATTCATCGGCCCAGTGCTTCCTCTTTTTATGCTTAGGACACAGGCCAGGTTGCCTGCGGCCGAGGCCTCCTTCTGAATTTCCCCCATTTCCCCTTTCTGGACATTGTTTCTTCATATGTCCTGTCTTGCCAAATCTAAAGCAAGCACCAGGACTTCCCCTTTTGTTCCGGGTCAGCTGAACTACAGCAGCTGCAAGGCCAGCGTTAGTCAGTGGTCCGCTGAGTTCCCTGCAGACCTTCATCCATGTCTCTATCCCTTTGTTTTTATAAGGGGTGATGGCAGTTTTACACTCTTTGGTACACTGTTCATATACCAGCTGCTTTATCAGCGGCATGGCAGCGTCGGAATTCCCTAACATCCTCCCAGCAGCCTCAACCATGCTAGCAACAAAATCAGCAAAAGGCTCCATGGGTCCTTGTATTATTTTTGTAAGGTTGCCCGAGACCTCACCCTTATTAGGTATTGATTTCCAGGCTCTAATGGCAATCTGATTAATCTGATCATACAACTGAATCGGGTATCCTGTTTGTTGATTAACAAAACGCCCTTGGCCGAACAGCATATCTTTGTCCCAGGCTGCGGCTGGACTCCCAGCTACCCGGTTTGCTGCCACTTGATCATCTGCAAACTCACTAAAGAACACCTTCCATTCCAGGTACTGTCCTGGGCTGAGACAGGCGTGGACTAAGTTGGTCCAGTCGGTGGGTGTTATACAAAGCCTGGCAAGGGACTCAACCAGAGCCACAGTGAAAGATGCAGTAATGCCAGAAGTCCTCACCTACTCTGCTAGAGCCTTGATATTTTAAAGTCTAAAGGCTCATGATGCCTCTGCCCCTGTGATTCTAAGAATACCGGGCAAGCGAGGCACAACTCTGAGTGATCTCCCCGCCAGACCTGAGGGCAGTATGAGGCTCCTTCACCACTACCTCCACCATCTCCTTCCGTCATATTATAAGGAGGCGGCATGGACGGGGTTTCGGCTGGGGTTTCTCTTTCATTTTCAAGCACGAGGGACCTTTTGAACTCGGGCTTCTCCCGTTTCCCTTTTATCTTTTTACTTTGGTTCTCTCTAGCTGCTTTATCAGTGCTTGGAGTTCCTCTTCATCCTCTGTGTCCCCCTCGGAACTGGAGGTCTCTGTCTCCTCCAATTCCTTAAGACTCGGGTAGATTTTCTCACTGTTAGCTTTCTCGGATCACTCCTCCTGAAGGGAGTCAAGAGTGGCCTGTCCCTGTTCAAATGCCTCACTGCATCTCTTGTCCTCCAGGCAGCCTCTCACTAATCTCCGGACAGAACGGACACCTGGCTTCAGCGTCCCCTGTTCCCAAGCAAAATCTAGGTCCCTCCCCAATTTTTCCCATGAAGGGACTGTAGGCAGTCCAGTTTGCAAACCAGGGTGCTATTATGTCCACCTGCTCTAAAAAATTATCTAGAGTGCTTCATTTTAATTTTAAGTCCTTCGAGCGAAGCAACTCATTTAGGGCCACAAAAATTGGGTGCGAGATTGACGAGACCATATTTAGCACAGCACAAAATTTCCCCCCCCTTTTCTATTTATCTATGGAGAAAGGAAAACTTTATCACCATTCTAGTCTCTCTGTCCAGAGATTTTTTTCCCAACTTTCTCTTTACCTACAGAGAAAGGAAAGCTTTATCACCGCTCTAGTCTGGTCCGTAGATTTCCGCGCTCTTCATGGGCCCTTAACTTTATCCCTCTTACCTGGGACTTACCAGTGCACTGCCCTGGCTGCAGAAGGTTCTGATTCTCTTCAGAGGAGAAATTCCCCATACGGGCCACCACTTGTCACGACCGCCTCAACCAGCAAGGAAGACGAAAAGCTGAAACTCTTCCTTAAGCAGTATGCTCAGGAAACTTAAACAATCTTCTGACACCAGAGAAAGCCCGCCCTCAACTTAAATGGCTCTTGGGTAGTCAACCCCAGCAAGCCACTTGGCGAATGCCTACAGGTACACTCACAGGGAAGCGAAGCCATGTCTCGGGCTAGCAGAAAGCAGAAGCCGGCGCCATCTTTTTACAACAGAGAGCAAGCTTGTCACGCAGCTTTCTACACTTCTCAGGTGGATTATATAGTTTTAAAAGGTGTTCAGGCAACCATCTAGCATTATTGGCCTGAGTATCAAAAATACATGCATGTCCTTTTCCTCAAATGAGGACCGGATCTGGTCCATACCATTTGTGAGTTAGGGGATCTTTCCAGAAGGCCTGAGCATAGTTTTGAGCCGTTGATGGATGCCAGAGGTGATCCGTGGCTGGTTTTCATTAAAGTGCTTATCGAAGCAGCTAGCACACAGGAAATCCGGAGTTACACTTAGGCAGCTGTACTTAACTATTGCCACCGGAGTGATTCCCAATGGTTCCAAATCATTATGTAACATGCTGAGGCTCATCGGGCCACTTGTACTGGTTCAGCGTGTCAAAGGTTTTCGAATGGGTCTCACTAGCAGATGTACTTTCACCCACACACACACGGCTGATAATGAAAGTAGCTCTGTGATCAGCTGAGTGACATTTTCCTCTGGTGTTTCAAGTGTTATTTTTATCTAGTACTTGTATAACTGAAAGAAGTCACCATCATGTTTACAAAAATACACCATAATGACACAGAGAAGTAAGGTGAGCAGTGCCAGGGGAGTTAGTAAGGATATCATCAATAAGATCCCAATAACTAAAAGTCTGTAAGGGAACTGCCTCTGGTCCCTTTTCTATGAGCAATCTATCAAGTTAGAGGATGAATATCTGGACCTTCTAAAATGACCCATGGACATGTTCTTGACAAAAAGGCAAAAAACTGAATCAAGGCCTTACATTTTGCTCAAACTCCTCTTTCCTGAAAGGAAGTGTTTGATTTCCTTAGATAACTTTGGCCCATTATTATGGAACGGAATGAGCGGTACTTACCAGGGAATCAGTCACTCATGAGCTGTGAGAACTTTCCCCAGACCAACGTCCGTTGCAATCCAGCAAGCAGAACTCAAGGTTTTCCTTGGGGGGAGCTCTGTTGGGCGAAGAGTCCGTACCTCAAGCCGCACGTTTGTGTGCCACCTGCCCCTGCCAGCGGGGCTCTGGTAATTCGTGGGTCAGAGGTTGACTAACCGTGAAATTAATGGGCAAGAAAGAAGGAGCGAAACCAAACAGGTTTTCTTGTCAAGGTCTCTTTATTGAAGTCCAACAAGGAGTTTTTAAAGAGAAAGGAGGAAGCAGAGAAAGAGGAAGTGGGAGAGGATGAGTGTTAATTGCTCTCAGGCCAGGGCAGGTGTCCGGAGCCTCCTGTGGTTATCTCGAACACTAGCCTAAGGGGTGGGGTGCTTGACTATTTGGTGGTTAAGAATGGAGGTCGCCAGGCTCTGTAAAGGGGACTTATTTCTGACCAGAGCTGGCTCCTGACAGCTACCGAACTCAGATCATCAGCCAGCATGTGGATGCACAACTGCCACTGGGCCTCTGCGTGTAGGAGCTCGCACCGGAGCTCAGATCCAGAGTACAGATCACAGGTGTCAGATGATTCTAAGCAGTGACAAAGAGTGGAACAGGAACCAGAACCTGCCTTACCTGGATCGGTGGATGGACATAGAACTACCACTGGGACTCTGCGTGTAGGAACCCACAGCCTAACTTGGATCCAAAGCACAGATCACTGGTGTCAGATGATTCAAGGCAATTACAATGAATGGAACTGGAAACGGCCCCTGGGCTACCTGAGCCAGCAGATGGACACAGAACTGCCACTGGGCCAGGGTGTGTCGAAGCCTGCCATCGAACTTGGAACAGAATCACACATCACTGGTGTCAGATGACTCTAAGCAATGTCAATGAATGGAACCAGAAACAGCCCCTGGCCTACTTGGGACAATGGATGGACACAGAACTGCCACTGTGCCTCAGCAGTTCAGAACCTGTTGCCGAACTCAGTTACTGTGCTGGTAGAGAAACACAGAGCTGCCACTGGACCTCGGCGAGTCAGAACTCATTGCCAAACTCGGATCCAGTGCACAGATTACAGGTGTCAGATGACTCGAATCAGTGAAGACGCATGGAACTGGAAACAGAACCTTGTTTACCTGGCACGGAGGGTGGATACAGAACTGCCACCAGGTCTCAGAGTATCATATACCACCACCAAACTTGGATCCTAGGGCAGCATATGGATGCAGAACTGCCACTGGGCTTCAGCGTGTCAGACCCCACCACCTAACTCAGATCAGGGGCAGAGATCACTGGTGTCAGATGACTCTAAGCAGTGACGGTGAATTGAACAAGAAACAGCCCCTGAAATTCATGGGCCGGCAAATGGACACAGAACTGCTACTGGGCCTCAGTGTGTAGGAGAATGCCATAGAACTCAGTTTAAGAGCATAGATCACTGATGTCAGATGACTCTAAGAAGTGACAGTGAATGGAACCAGAAACAACGCCTGAACACCAAGGGCCTGCAGATGGACACAGAACTGCCACTGGGCTTTGTAGTGTGGGGGTCCAATCAGAACTCAGATTCTGGGCCAGCATCTTGAATAATTACTGCCAGTGGGACTCTGTGAGTAGGAGCTCACTCCGGAACTCGGATCCAGAGTACAGATCACTGGTGTCAGATGTCTCGAATCAGTGAAGACTAATGGAACTGGAAACAGAACCTGGCTTACCTGGCAAGGTGGATGGATACAGAACTGACACTGGGACTTGGTGTGTCATATATCACTGCAGAACTGGGATTCTGGGCCAGTATATGAATGCAGAACTGCCACTGGGCTTCGGCATGTCCAAGCCCACCACCTAACTCGATTCAGGAGCAAAGATCACTGCTGTCAGATGACGGTGAGCAGTGATGGTGAATGGAACCAGAAACAGCCCCTGAACCCCATGGGCCGGCAGATGGACAAAGAAATGCCACTGGACTTGGTAGTGTCAGAGCCCTATGCAGAACTCAATCCAGGCACGGCAAATGAATGCAGAACTGCTACTGGCCCTCTGTGTATCATCATATACTGTTGCCGAACTCGGATCCTTCGCCAGCATATGGATGCAGAACTGCCACAGGGCATGAGCATGACAAAGCCCACCGCCAAACTTGGATCCTGGTCAAGCATATGGATGCAGAGCTCACACCCGGCCTAGGTGTGTTAGAGCAAGCAGTTGAACTCGGATCCTGGTCCAGCATATGGTGCTGAACTGCTACTGGTCCTCGGCGTGTAGGAGCTCACCCCCGAACTTGTATCCTGAGCACAGATCACTGGTGTCAGATGAATATTAGTAGTGACGATGAATGAAACTGGAAACAGAACCTGCCTTACCTGGGCCGGAGGATTGACACAGATCTGCCACTGGGACTTGCCTTATCATATCCTACCTCTGCATCTTATCCTAGGCCAGCTTATGGATGGAGAACTACCACTGGGACTCGGTGAGTCAGAGTCTGCCTCCAAAATCGGATCCTGTGTAGGCAGATGGAGGCAGAACTATCACTTGGCCTCGGCGTTTAGGGGCCTGCCTCCGAACTTGTATCCAGAGCACAGATTACTGCTGTCAGATGTCTCTACACAGTGACGATGAATGGACCAGAAACATCCCCTCACCTCCATGGGCCTGCAAAAGGACACAGAACTGCCACTGGGCCACGATGTGTAGGTGCTCACTGCCAAACCAGTGAGGTTTGTGCACAGACCACTGGTGTTAAATGACTCTAAACAGTGACGACAAATGGAAACAGAAACAGCCCCTGGACTCCTTGTCTGGCTGTTGGACAAAGAACTTCTTCTGGGACTCAGCGTGTCATATTCTGGTACAGCACTCGGATCCTGGGCCTGCAGATGGACTCAGAACTGCCAGTGGGCTTTGTTGTGTGGGAGACCACCACAGAACATGGATACAGAGATGGCAGATAGATGCAGAACTGCCAATTGGCCTCGGCACGTCGGAGCCTGCCTCTGAACTTGGATCCGGGCCAGCAGTTTGATGCAGAAATGCCACTGGGGTTTGGCTTGTCAGAGCCCACCACAGAACTTGCATCCAGGGACTGCAGATGGATGCAGAATTGACACTGGACATAGTAGGTTTGGAGCCAGCATCTGATGATGTTGTCTCAGCCACATGCACTCTGTCCTGCTTCCAAAATCATTTGGTGCACCCAAGTACCTGCAGTCCAATGATCCTTCAATCCAATCTAGTATATCGAATTTAAACCTTCCTGGAAATAGATACTATGCAATACTCTATTTTAGTTCAGTTATGTGTGTCTTTTCATTTTCTTAGTTAATTGATGAACAACCTGTGTAATATGACATTCCTCCATAAGAGCATTTGAAAAAGTTTTTCCAAGGTAACAGCAACCGGAAGGATGCCTTAATCATGAGATATATTTCACATGGGTGACGCCTAAGAAGGCTTGGTACTCCCAATCTCAGAACTCAGAGTCAGCTTGAACTCATGGGCAAGGGCAAAACAAAATGCCTGAACATTCAAGTTGACACAGAATACCTAAAATTAGAGGGACAAATATGCCGAAGGCATAATTCTGAAAACAAAAAAGATTCAGTGAATGTGGGGTTGGACCTCATCCTTTGGATACACACCAACCTGAAGAGGTGTCTCACCATTTGGTCAGTCCAAGAAAATGTTCTCTGCGGATTCCCACTCATCCAAGCATGGGCATGAAGAGAGATCCCAGAGATAGACCCTCTCTGGTATTTACATCACCACGGTTGGTATTTTGTTTATGGGAAGGGGAAAGACCATTATGGAAACACAACAATGAACAATCAAACACCAACCTCAGAAAGTCCATGAACCAAGGATTTCTGACAGGGTTGGGTACTGGGATTAGGGGAGACAGGAGATGATATGAAGAGGGTCAGGGGATGAGCAATGAGTAGATGGCAGAGAGGAAGTGGAAAGTGACAGGGAGAGAGAGAGAGAGAGAGAGAGAGAGAGAGAGAGAAGAGAGAGAATAAGAGAGTATGAATGAGTCAGGATGCTCTGCAATGAACAGAGTACTGCCTGAGTGAGTGCATCATGCCAGGTTCCTTGGCCAGGTCAGTCTCATGCCTGGAACTTTCATTCTCACTTTCGTTGACTACTGAATATTGTGGTGTTAGACTTGGCAATTTAGGGAATAAGGATATGGAGTTATAAAGACTGCATCCTGCTGAAGCAGTGGTACTGAACATAATTGGGGGACCAGAGAATGTTGTGGTATTGCCACATCTTGGAGTATCTGGTTGCTCCATTCTTTTACAGGACATGTAACACTCACTCGGGCCTCCAAGAACTCGCCAGATGTCAGCAGTGTAGGAGATGAGGTTAAGTTTAGAAAAGAAAATGTTTCTGAAATCCTGGTCTCACAGAGGTGAATGGTCAGATAATGGAATGAATCAGGAGAGAGAGATCACAGATTAGGAGGAAAGTAATCTGTGATCATTGAGAGGCTGAATTCTATTTATATGGAGTGCATCTTTGTACCTGTTTGCATGAGTCCCATTCAGCTCCCTGGAACTTACATGAATCCTTTGTGTTTGCCAAAAACACAATTTGGACTCACCTCTTTATGATAGATGAAATATGGCTGAGAGCATTCTCATTTTGGAATGGGAAGAGTATCTTTAGGACAATAAAAAAGCACCTTAATTTTGCATTTGTAGTGGGATTTGGCATGCTCTGGAGTAATCAGACAGAGAGACAGACACACACAGAGACAGAAAGAGACACACATGCAAACAGACAGATAAAAGCACAGTTAAGGTGGAGACCAGTCCAGATCAATTACAGCAGCATGTATTCACCCAAGGTACAGAGGAGAACACAGAGGACCAGTGAGAGAGAGAGACAGAGAGAAAGAGACAGAGAGAGAGACAGAGAGACAGAGAGACAGAGAGACAGACAGAGAGACAGACAGAGAGAGAGAGAGAGAGAGAGAGAGAGAGAGAGAGAGAGAGAGAGAGAGACTTTGGCTTAATTGCAGGCAAACACATTACTAAGCACGTAGAAATATAAACTACCACCCAGTGTATAGAGTCACGTTTAGAGAGAAACAGACAGTGAGAGACAGAGATACAAAGAGACAGAAACAGTGAGTTATAAAGTTTGAGGTACAGAATGAAATGACAGACAGACTGACTGACTGACACAAGACAGGCCAAGCTTAGTGTAGGATGAGTTATTTGCATACCAGGTCCAGAGGCAGGCTCTGAAAATCCATTGATGTACTTCTTAGGGTATATGACATTCATACACAAATAGGATTGACCGGTTTTTCCACTGTAACAGTAATCGCTAGATTCCTTTAAATATAAGATATACTAACAATGCAGATTGCTTAAGGTACCTAAGCTGAAGTATTTCATTCTGATCGAAGATATGGAATTTAAACCTTCCTGGAAGAAGTGACGATGCAAAACTCAACTTATGTTCAATAATGTGTTTGTCTTGATTATCTTAGTCTGTTGATGCACATCTTGGGGAATGCTACATTCCTCCATAACAGCATTTGAACAGATTTTCCATGGTAAAAGTAACTGGAAGGATGCCTTAATCATAAATTCTATATCCCATCGGCAAGGCCAAAGAAGGCTTGGTACTCCTGATCTCAGAAATCAGAATCATCTTGAACTCATAGACAAGGGTAGAACAAAATGGCTGAGCATTCAAGTCGAAATAGAATTCGTAAAAGAGAAAAGGAACTGCCAAAACAAAATGCTGCAAACGCAATGATTCAGTGAATGTGGTGCTGGACCTCATCCTGGGATTCAAACCGACCTGAAGGGTTGTCTCCCTGTTTGGCCAGTAGGTCTTTGTTTACGTTGAAGGGGAAATTACGAAATTGAAACTGAACACTGACCTACTTTAGAAAGTCCAGGACCGTGGATTTCAGACAGGGTTGGAGATGATGATTGGGGAGAAAGAGAAGAGATGAAGGGGTCAGAGGAATAGCAAAGAGCAGAGAGAAGAGAGGAAGTAGAATTTGAGATGGACATGGAGAGAGATGGAGAGAGAGAGAGAGAGAGAGAGAGAGAGAGAGAGAGAGAGAGAGAGAGAGAGACTTTGGCTTATTTGCAGGCAGAGAGAGAATAAGAGAACATAAGTGATTTGGGATCTGTCTGTTAAAGGGGTCCTTTAAAGCTGCCTGGAGGCTTAGTAACCATGAAAGCCTGGACTTAACTGAGTACTGCCTGAGTGAGTACATCATGCCAGGTTCCTTGGACAGGCCAGCCTGATTCCTGAAAATTTCATTCCCACTTTCCTTGAATACTGAATGTTGCGGTGTTCGAAATGGCAATCATTGAGAGGCTGAATACTATTTATCTGTGGTGCATCTATTTGGACCTCTTTGCATGTGTCCAATTAAGCTCCCTGGAACTTACAGGAATATTTTGGCTTTACCAAAACATAAATTGGAGACACATCAGATGCCTATTTATGATAGAAGCGACTTGGCTGAAAGCATTCTCATTTTGGAATTGGAAGGGTATCTTTCAGATAATAAAAAAGCTCCTTAATTTTGCAATGTAGAGAGGTTTAGCATGCATCATGTCAGGTTCCTTGACCAGGCCAGTTTGATGCCTGGAACTTTCATTTTCAGTTTCCTTGAATACAGAATATTGTGGTGTTAGACTTTGCAATTCAGGGAATAAAGATATTGAGGTTCTCAAGACTGCATCCTGGTGAATCAGTGGCACTGAACATAATTAGTGGTCCAGAGAATGTTGTTGTATTACTAAATCCTTGAGGATTTGGTTGCTCCTTTCTATTGCAGGGCACGTAGCACTCACTTGGGCCTCCAACAACACACCAGATGTCAGCAGTGTAGGAGATGAGGTTGAGCTTAGAAAAGAAAATGTTTCTGAAATCCTGGTATCACAGGGGTAAATAATCAGATAAGGGAGTGGATTGGAGAGAGAGATCACAGATTAGAAGGAAATTAATCTGTGACCACTAAGAGGCTGAATACTCTTTATATGGAGTGCAACTTTGTACCTGTTTGCATGGGTCCCATTCAGCTCCCTGGAACTTACATAAATCCTTTGTGTTTGCCAAAAACATAAATTGTAGACATATCAGCTACCTCTTTATGATAGAAGCTACTTGGCTGAAAGCACTCTCATTTTGGAATGGGAAGCGTAGCTTTAGGACAATAAAAAAGCACTTTAATTTTGCCATTTTATTGTGATTTTTCATACTTTTCAGTAATCAGACAGAGAGACAGACAGACACACAGACACAAACACACACACACACACACACACACACACACACACACACACACACACACAGAGAGAGAGAGACATATGCAAACAGACAGATAAAAGCACAGTTAAGATGGAGACCAGTCCAGATCAATTACAGCTGCATTATTCACCCAAGGTGCAGAGGCAAGTACAGAGGACCAGAGAGAGAGAGAGAGAGAGAGAGAGAGAGAGAGAGAGAGAGAGAGAGAGACTTAGGCTTATTTGCAGACAGGAACATTACTAAGTATGTAGAATGATAAACTACTACCCAGCGTGTATATTCATACATAGAGACCCAGACAGTGAGAGAAAGAGATACACAGAGACAGAGACAGTGAATTATAAAGAGAGAGGTACAGAATGAAATGACAGACAGACAGACAGACAGACAGACAGACAGACACACAAACAGCCCAAGCTTAGTGTAGGCTGACATATTTTCATACCAGGTCAGGAGTCAGGCTTCGAACTTATTAATCGAGGATCCTGTCTCTGCTTAATGAACTCTGCCCCGATGATGACAGCATTTTGTTCACCTAAGTATCTTCATTCCTATGATCTTTCAATCTAATCTAGGAAATGGAATTAAAACCTTCCTGGAAGAAGCTAAAAATGGAAAACACACCTTTTTTACAGTAATGTGATTCATTTTCTTAGTCTGTTGATGTACTTCTTATGGTATATGACATTCATACACAAATAAGCATTGAACGGTTGTTCCACGGTAACAGTAATTGCCACATTCTCTTAAACATAAGATGGACTACCAATGTAGATTGCTGAGTGTACCTAACCTGAAGTACCTGCAGTTCAATGATCTTTCAATCTAAACTAAGAAATGGAATTTAAACCTTCCTGGAAGAAGCTAATCATGGAAAACTCACGGTTTTTTTGCAGTAATGTGATTCGTTTCGTTTTCTTATTTCATTGTTGTATTTCTGAGGGTATTTGACATTCCTCCACAAAAAGGCATCAAATGTTTTTTCCACGGTTACTGTAACTGTCAGATTCCCTTAGAAATACAATGTAATTTCAATGGAGATGGCTGAAGGAGGCTCACTACCCAACATCTCAGGAGAGGGTGTCAGCCTTAAATCACGGAAAATTGTGTAACAAAAAATACCCAGTTGAGGAGACACAGGGGAATGAACAGTGGAGGGAAGAAACTCCCGAAGGCATAAATCTGAAACCCACAGGTGATTCAGTGATCGTGGTGAGGACCTCATCCTTGGGAACCACACCGACCTAATCGCGTTTTTCACTGTTTGGTTATTGCCAGAAAAATATCTCTGCAATGTCCCGCTCAACCAAGGGTGGGTACCTAGCGTTTTCAGAGAGAGAGAGCCTCCATTGCTTTCACAGCTCAAGAGTGGGTCATTTGTTTAGGTGGAAGGGGAAAGTTTGATATGGAGACAGAACCCTGAAAAATGGAACACATATATTAGAATGTCCATGAACTTTAGATTTTCTGACATGTTTGGAGGAGTGAATTGGGGAGACAGGAGTAGAGAAGAAAAGGGTCAGAGGAAGATACCAGAGAGCAGATAGCAGAGACGAATTGGAAGGTGACAGAGAATAATGCATCAGGTGTTGGAAGGGATCTGTCTGTTAAAGGGTCTTATAACCCTGACTGCCGACTTGTTACCCATGGAACCCTGGACTGAACAGAATGCTGGCAGAGGGAGTGCACCCATGCAGGTGTCATGGGCACGTAGATTCCAGGACCTTTCATTACCACCTTCATTTATTGTGGATATTGGGGTCTTAGACTTGGAAAGTTTGGGAATAACGATTTCGAGATCTCAAGGCTGCCTCTTTTTGAGGAAATGGCATTGACCAACTTTGGAGTTCCTGAGAATAGTGGGGTACTAACAGATCCTGGAGTACCTGGTTGCTCCATGGATTTCCAGAATGTGTGGCCCTGTCGTAGTCATCCTAAGCCTCTTTAGATGACAGCAGTGTGAAAGATGAGGTTAAGTTTAGAAAACAAAGTATTTCTTAAGTCCTGATGACAGAGAGGTGAATGGTCAAATGAGGTAGTGTTTTTCCAGGGAAAGGTACCAGATGAGGAGGAGAGGAAACTGGGATCAATGAGAGAATGAATACTATTATCTGGAGTGAATCTATGGACATTTTTGCATGGGTCCCATTCAGTTCACTTGCACTTTCAGGAAAACTTTGGGTTTGAAAAAAAATTGGAGACACATCAGCTGCGTTTTTTGATACAAGCAACTTGTCTGAAAGAATTAAAATGTTTGAAAAAGAAGGGTATCAATAGGACAAAAAAATCACAGTAATTTTGCCATTTTAGAGTGATTTAGCATGCTCTTCAGTACTCTGACAGAGAGACAGAAACACATAGCAAGAGAGACATATACAGAAAGATATACAGATTTGGTAGAGAACAGTCCTGAGCATGCCCAGAGCTGCTGGTATTCATCCAGGTTGCAGAGGCATAGGCAGAATTCAAGAGAGTGAGTGTGAGACTAGGAGAGAGAGAGGGGGAGGGAGGGAGGGAGGGAGAGAGGGAGAGAGAGAGGAGAGAGAGAGAGATACACAGCAAAAGAAGCTCTGTTAGCAGGCAGGTCCAGTGCAATGCAGGTAGTGTTGCACCAGCACACCAGGGTGAAGAGACATATACAGTGAGACAGTGACAGTGAGTGATAGAGAGTTAGAGATGAAAATTCAAACAAACAGACAGAGAAATACACAGACAACCATGGCTTAGAGTAGGTTGAGATGTGTGAATACCAAGTCCACGTGTCAGTCCTATCATACTCAAGGATGATGCTGTCTGCCTCATGAACTCTGTCCTGCTTGTAACATCATTTGGTGCACCCAAGTACCTGCAGTCCAATGATCCTTCAATCTAATCTAAGATATCGAATTTAAACCTTCCTGAAAGAAGCTACCATGCAATATTAAATTTTGGTTCAGTTATGTGTGTCTTTTCATTTTCTTAGTGCATTGATGCACAACCTGGGTAATATGACATTCCTTCATAAATGCATTTGAGCAGTTTTTCCAAGGTAACAGTAACCGGAAGGATGCCTTAATCATGAGATGTATTTCCCATGGGCAAGGCCTAAGAACGTTGGTACTCCCAATCTCAGAACTCAGAGTCAGCTTGATCTCATGAGCAAGGGTAAAACAAAAGACCTGAACATTCAACTTGACACAGAATACCTAAAATTGGAGAGACAAAACTGACATAGTTATAATGCTGAAAGCACAAATGATTCAGCTAATGTGGTGTTCGAACTCATCCTTGGGATACAAATCATCCTGAAAGCATGTCTGCCCATTAGGTCAGTCTGAAAAAAAAATGATGGAGAGAGATCACAGAGAGAGACCCTCCCTGGCTTTCACAGCAATAGTGTTGGTCTTTTGTTTACATTGAAAGGGGAAAGTACTAAATGAAAACTGAACACTGAACAATGGAACACCTAATTGGAAAGTACAAGAACCGAGGATTTCAGATAGGCTAGGAGATGTTGATTGGGGGAGACAAGAGAAGGGACTAAGGGGGTCAGCGGAATAGCGAAAAACAGAGAGCAGAGAGGAAGTGGAAGTTGAGATGGACAGGGAGACAGACACACACACACAGAGAGAGAGAGAGAGAGAGAGAGAGAGAGAGAGAGAGAGAGAGAGAGAATAAGAGAGAGAATAAGAGAGAGAATAAGAGAGCATAAGTGGTTTGGGATCTGTCTTTTACAGGGGTCCTATAAACCTGCTTGCAGACTTAGTAACCATGGAAACCTGGACTGAACAGAGTACTGCCTGAGTGAGTGCATCATGCCAAATGCCTTGGACAGACCAGCCTGATGCCTGCACAATTCATTCCCATTTCCGTAAATAGTGAATGACGGGGTGTTAGAAATGGCAATTTAGGTAATGAGGCTATCGAGTTATAAAGACAGCATCCTTCTGAAGTAGGATATTGACCATCATTGGTGACCTGAGAATGTTTTGGTACTACCACATCCTAGAGTATCTGTTTGTTTCTTCCTTGGACAGGAAAGTTAGCATTCGGGCCTCCTAGACCTTGCCAGATGTCAGCACTGTAGGAGATGAGGTTAAGTTTAGAAAAGAAAATGTTTCTGAATTCCTGGTATAAACACAAACACAACAGACACACACACCATACACATACACTACACACAAACACACCGCACACATACACCTCAAACACGGACAACGCACACACACTACAAACACAAACTCCAAGCACACACACAGCATACATGCACTACACTACACACACCGCACACACACATCACACATATAAACTAAACTACATACACCAAACAAACACACCGCACACATACGCAACAAACATAAACTACCCTACACACACCAAAAACAAAAAGCACACACATACACTAGAAACATACACTACACACACACAACACACACACAAAATCACACCATAAGACACACCACACACACACAGTACAAAAACATACACACTACAAACACTCACACCGCACACATACACTACAAACACACACACCGCACTCACACTACAAACAAGTAGAACGCACACACATTACAAAGACAAACACCGCACACACAAACTGCATACATACACTACACTACTCACACCGCACACACATAACACAAATATACTACACTACACACACTGCATACGCACACCGCACACATACACTACATTAAACACACCAAAATCACACAGCACACACATACACTATACACATACATTATACACACACACCAAAAACAAACACCACACACTTACACTAGAAACATACACTACACACACCACACACATACTCCACATTCACTACATACTCCCACCAAACACACGTACAACACGCATGAACTACAAACAAACACTACACCAACGCAAAACACACACATAGTATAAACACAAACACAACAGACACACCATACACATACACTACACACAAACATACCGCACACATACACCTCAAACACGTACATCGCACACACTCTACAAACACAAACAACAAACACACACACCGCATACATACACTACACTACACACCACACACACACACATCACACATAACTAAACTACATACACCAAACACACACAACACACACATACACTACACAGATACACTACATAATCACCAAACAAACACACCGCATACATACGCAACAAATATAAACTACCCTACACACACCAAAAACACACAGCACACACATACACTAGAAACATACACTACACACACACACAACACACACATAAAAACACACCATAAGACACACCACACACACACTACAAAAACATACACCACACACACAATACAAACACTAACACCGCACACATACACTACAAACACACATACCGCACACACACTACAAAGATAAACACCGCACACACTCACCGCATACATACACTACACTACACACACTGCACACACACACAATATATATGCTACACTACACACACCGCATAAGCACACCAAACACATACAGTACAGTAAACACACCAAAAACATACACCACTCACATACACTACACAGAAACACACCGCATACATACACTACAAACACGTACAACGCACACACACTACAAACACAAACACCGCACACACAGCATATATATACAATACACACAAACACACCTCATACGCACACGACAAACATGCACTAGCCTATATACACCAAACACACGCACCATACATATACACTACACACAAACGCTACACACACACACCATACAAACACACCACACACATACACGACTACATACACTACACACACAACACACACATACAAACACACAATAAGACACACCACACACATTACAAAAACATACAGCGCACACACACACTACAAACACACACCCCGCACACATACACTACAAAAATGTACAATGCACAGCACAGACACACTGCATACATACACTACACTACACACATCAGTAACACACACCAAGCACATACACTACAAACACACACACTGCACAAATATACTACAATCTCAAACACCTCACCCACACACCGCATTCATACACTACACACTACACACACCGCACACACACACCACACATATAAACTAAACTACATACACCAAACACACACATCACATACACTACATAATCACCAAACAAACACAGCGCACACATAGGCCCCAAACATAAACTACCCTACACTCACCAAAAACACACACCACACACATACACTAGAAACATACACTACACACACACCACACACATACTGCACATTCACTACATACTCCCACCAAACACACGTACAACACGCATGAACTACAAACAAACACTACACCAACGCAAAACACACACATAGTATAAACACAAACACAACAGACACACACACCATACACCTACACTACACAAAAACACACCGCACACATACACCTCAAACACGTACATCGCACACACACTACAAACACAAACAACAAACACACACACCACATACATGCACTACACTACACACACCGCACACACACATCACACATATAAACTAAACTACATACACCAAACACACACACCGCACACATACACCACAAACATAAACTAACCTACACACACCAAAACCTCACACCACACACATACACTAGAAACATACACTACACACACAACACACACATACTCCACTCACATTCAGTGTACACACACACACACCAAACACACATACCACACACATACACTATACACATAAACTACACACAGAGAGCAAACAAACACACCACACACATACACCTCAAACATACACTACACTACACACATCAATAACACACACCATACACAAACACTACACTACACGCACCAAAAACACACACCACGCACATACAATACAAACTCACACACTGCACACATACACCACACACACAAACACAAACACCCCACACACAGACAGCATATATAGACTACATGCACACACACCGCATACACACACCACAAACATACACTACACTATATACACCAAACACACACACCATACATATACACTACACACACATGCTACACACACACCACCCACACATAGTAAAAACAAAGACAACAAACACACACCCCATACACTTGCACTACAAAACATACAATGCACACACACACACTAGAAACACACGCGGCACCCACACAACTCATGCATACTAAACACAAACACACCACACACACACACTCACCACACACATACACTACACTACTCACACCAAAAACACACAACACACACAACATTAGAAACAAATACTACTCACACAAACACCACACACATACACCACACAATACACTACAAACTTACACTACACACACCGCACACACACACTAAAAACACAAACACGGCACACACATACCATACACATACAGTACACTACGCACACCAAAAACACACACCACACACATACACTAAAAACATCAACTATACACACACCACACACATACAGTAAATACAACACACCAAACACACACAACAAACATACACTACAAACACATACACCGCACACACACACTACAAACACAAACACCGCACACAAACCGCATACATTCACTACACACACACACCGCAAACACACACCACACACATACACTTCACTACACACACCAAACACAAACACCAAACACTTACACTACATACATGCAATGCACACACACACATACAAACCAAACAAACACATCGCACACATAAAACACAAACATACACAACAAACACACACCACACACATACACTAGAAACATACACTACACACACACATCACACACATACTCCACACACATTCACTACACACACACACCAAACCCACACATCACACACATGTACAACAAGCATACACTACACAAACACACCACACACATACTGTAATCACAAACACACCAAACACAAATACCACACACATACTCCACATACATTCACTACACACACACACACACACACACCAAACCCACACACCTCACACATGTACTACAAACATACACTACACAAACACACCACACACATACTGTAAAAACAAACACACCAAACACACACCACACACATACACTACAAACACACACCCTGTACACATACACTACAAACATATACACCGTGAACACAAACACAAACACCGCACACACACACAGCTTACATACATTACACGCACACACACCGCATACACACACCACAAACATACATTACACTATATACACCAAACACACACCACACATATACACTACACACATAGCCTACACACACACCAAACAAACACACCACACACATACAATAGAAACATACACTACAAACACACAACACACATACACTACACACACACACCATACACACACACAACACAATACACTACAAACAGACACTACACACACCACACACACATAGTAAAAACAAAGACACCAAACACACAACCCACACACATGCACTACAAACACATACAACGCACACACTCACACTACAAATACACGCAGCACCCACACTCCTCATGCATACACTACACACAAACACACCACACATACACACACCACACACATACACCACACTCATACATACAAACATACATTACACACACCGCACACACACACTAAAAACACAAACAGGGCACACACACACCACACACATACACTACACTACACATACCAAAAACACACACCACACACATACACTACAAACATAAACTATACAAACACTACACATACAGTAAATACAACACACTACAAACACACAACAAACAATACACTACAATCACATACACCACACACACACACTACAAACACAAACACTGCACACAGACCGCATACATACACTACACACACACACCGCAAACACACACAATAAACATACACTACACTACACACACCAAACACAAACACCACACACATACACTACACACACACATACCAAACAAACACATCGCACACATACAACACAAATATACACTACAAACATACACCACACACATACACTAGAAACATACACTCCACACACACCACACACACACACTCCACACACATTCACTACACACACACACACCAAACCCACACACCTCACACATGTACTACAAACATACACTACACAAACACACCACACACATACTGTAAACACAAACACACCAAACACAAACACCACACACATATACTACACACATGCAGTACAAACACACACCAAACAAACACATCGCACACATGCAACTCAAACATACACAACAAACATACACTACAAACATACACCACACACATACACTAGAAACATACACTACACACACAACACACATACTCCACACACATTCACTACACACACACACACACACACAAAACCCACACAACACACACATATACTACAAACATACACTACACAAAAACACCACACACATACTGTAAACACAAACACACCAAACACACACACCACCCACATACACTACAAACACACACACTGCACACATACACTACAAACACATGCACCACACACACACAGCATACTTACACTCCACGCACACACACCGCATACACACACCACACACATACTCTACACTATTTACACCTAACACACACAACACACATATACACTACACAGATACCCTACACACACACAACCAAACAAACACACCACATAGGTACACTACAAACATACATTACAGACAACACAACACACACAGCGGGTAAACACAACACACCAAACACACACACTACACACTCACACTACAAACACATAACTGCACAAACACAGCATACATACACTACACACACACACCATACACATACAGTAAACACAAACACTCCAAACACACACACCACACACAAACACTACAAACACATACACCGCAGACACACACTACAAACACACACACAGCACACAGACACCGCACACATACACTACACACACACACACCGCATACATATACCTCACACATACATTACACTACACACAACAAACACACCAACACACATAAACTGCAAAATACACTACGCACACATACCAAACAAACACACAGCACACACACCACAAACATGCACTACAATACACACACCAAAAACACACACCACACACATACACTAGAAACATACAATACACACACACACCAAACATACTCCACACACATACACTACACACACCAAAAACACACAAAACACACATACATTAGAAATATACTCTACACACACACACACCCCGCAAGGCAAGGCAAGGAAAGGCAAGGAAAGGCAAGGCAATGCAATGTAAGGACAGTCATGGATTTTCTATAGATTTATTGGGAAGATAGAGTCTCACATAGGCAAGGCAAGGCACAGAAATGCAACGCAGGGCAGGGCAAGGCAAAGCAAGGCATGACAGGGTATGGATTTTCTTTTGATATGGTTGGGGAGATAGAATATCATTTAGGCAAGGCAATGCAAGGCAAGGCAACGCAAAGCATGAATAGTCTTTCTTATTAGTAGAGAGGGAGATTGTCATTTAGCAACGCAAGGTAAGGAAATGCAAGGCAAGGCAAGGCATGGATTTTCTTTAGATTTGGTTGGGTAGATAGAATCTCTGTTAGTAAAGGCAAGGCAAGGCAAGGGAAGGCATGGAAAGGCATGGATTTTCTTTAGATTTGGTTGGATAGATAGAATCTCCTTTAGGAAAGGCAAGGCAAGGCAAGGCAAGAATATTCTTTCTTATTGTTTGGGGAGAGTGAGTTCATTTAGGCATGGCAAGGCAAGGAAATGAAAGGCAAAGCAAGGCAAAGTATGGATTTTCTTTAGATTTGCTTGGGGAGAAAAAATCTCATTTAGGCAAGGCAAGGCAAGGCAAGGCAAGGCAAGGCAAGGCAAGGCAAGGATACATAAGGCATGGTTTTTCTTTATATTTCTTTAGGGAAAAAGATTATCATTTAGGCAAGAAAGGCAAAGAATGGCAAAGCAAGGCAAGGCAAGGTAAGGCATGGATTTTTTTTTTTTATTTGCTTGGGGAGATAGAATCTCATTTAGGCGAGGCGATGCAAGGCAAGGCAACGCAATGCATGAATATTCTTTCTTATTATTAGACAGAGAGATTGTCATTTAGCAATGCAAGGTAAGGAAATACAAGAAAAGGCAAGGCATGGATTCTGTTTGGATTAGGTTGGGGAGATAGAATCTCATTTAGGCAAGGCAAGGCAAGGGTAGGCAATGGAATGTAAGGAAGGTCATGGATTTTCGGTAGATTTTTGTTGAGATGGAAATTCATTTAGGCTAGGAAAGTCGAGGCAAGGCAACGCAAGTCAAGGCAAGCCTAGGCAAGGCAAGGCAAGGCATGGCAAGGCAAGGCAAAGCATGGATTTTCTTTAGATTTGGTTAGAGAGATAGAATCTCATTTAGGCGACACAAGGCAAAGCAAGGCAAGGCATGAATATTCTTTCTTATTGTTTGGGGAGAGTGAGTTCATTTAGGCATGGCAAGGCAAGGAAATGAAAGGCAAGGCAAGGCAAGGTATGGATTTTCTTTAGATTTGCTTGGGGAGAAAAAATCTCATTTAGGCAAGGCAAGGCAAGGCAAGGCAAGGATCCAGAAGGCATGGTATTTCTTTATATTTGTTTAGCGACAACGATTATCATTTAGGCAAGAAAGGCAAAGAATGGCAAAGCAAGGCAAGGCAAGGTAAGGCATGGATTTTTTTTTATTTGGTTGGGGAGATAGAATCTCATTTAGGCAAGGCAATGCAAGGCAAGGCAACGCAAAGCATGAATATTCTTTCTTATTAGTAGAGAGAGAGATTGTCATTTAGCAATGCAAGGTAAGGAAATGCAAGACAAGGCAAGGCATGGATTTTGTTTGTATTAGGTTGAGGAGATAAAATCTCATTTAGGCAAGGCAACACAAGGGTAGGCAATGCAATGTAAGGAAGGTCATGGATTTTCGATAGATTTTTGTTGAGATGGAATCTCATATAGGCTAGGAAAGTCGAGGCAAGGCAAGGCAAGTCAAGGCAAGGCAAGGCAAGGCTAGGCAGAGCAAGGCAAGGCAAGGCAAGGCAAGGCAAAGCATGGATTTTCTTTAGATTTGGTTAGGGAGATAGAATCTCATTTAGGCGACACAAGGCAAGGCCAGGCAAGGCAAGAAAGGAAAGGCATGGATTTTCTTTCTATTTGGTTGCAGAGATTGAATCTCATTTATGCAAGGCAAGGCATGGCAGGCATGGGATTCTTTAGATTTGGTTGAGGAGATAGCATCTCTGTTAGTAAAGGCGAGGCATGGCAAGGCAAGGCAAGGCAAGCCATGGATTTTCTTTAGATTTGGTAGGGGAGAATGAATCTCATTTATGCAAGGCAAGGCACGGCAAGATATGGGATTCTTTAGATTTGGTTCGGGAGATAGAATCTCTGTTAATAAAGGCAAGGCATGGCAAGGCAAGGCAATGCAAAGCTCCAGAGGCATGGATTTTCTTTATAATTGGTTGGAGACGATGGATATCATTTAGGCAAGGAAGGCAAAGAATGGGAAGGCGAGGCAAGGCAAGGGAAGACATGGATTTTCTTTAGATTTGATTGGGGCGATAGAATCTCATTTAGGCAAGGCAATGCAATGCAATGCAAGGCAAGGCAAGGCATGAATATTCCTTCTTATTGGTTGGGGAGAGAGAGTGTAATTTAGGCAAGGCAAGGCATGGATTTTCTTTAGATTTGGTTGGGGAGATAAAATCTCATTTAGGCAATGCAAGGCAAGGCAAGGAAAGGAAAGGCAATGCAATGTAAGGACAGTCATGGATTTTCTATAGATTTATTGGGAAGATAGTCTCACATAGGGAAGGCAAGGAACGGAAATGCAAGGCAGGGCAGGGCAAGGCAAAGCAAGGCATGGCAGGGTATGTATTTTCTTTTGATATGGTTGGGGAGATGGAATATCATTTAGGCAAGGCAATGTAAGGCAAGGCAATGCAAGGCATGAATATTCTTTCTTATTGGTGTGGAGAGAGTGTCTCATTAATGCAACGCAAGGTAAGGAAATGCAAGACAAGGGAAGGCATGGATTTTCTTTAGATTTGGTTGGGGAGATATATTCTCTGTTAGTAAAGGCAAGGCAAGGCAATGGAAGGCATGGAAAGGCATGGATTTTCTTTAGATTTGGTTGGATAGATATAATCTCCTTTAGGAAAGGCAAGGCAATTAAAGGCAAGGCAAGGCAAGGCAAGGCAAGGCAAGGTACCACATTGCATGGATTTTCTTTATATTTGGTTGGAGTCGACGAATATCATTTAGGCAAGGAAGGCAAAGAATGGGAATGCCAGGCAAGGCATGGGAAGGCATGGATTTTCTTTAGATTTGATTGGGTGATAGAATCTCATTTAGGCAAGGCAATGCAATGCAAGGCAAGGCAAGGCATGAATATTCTTTCTTATTGGTTGGGGAGAGAGAGTCTAATTTAGGCAAGGCAAGGCAAGGAAATGCAAGGCAAGGCAAGGCAAGGCAAGGCAAGCCATGGATTTTATTTAGATTTGGTTGGGGAGATAAAATCTCATTTAGGCAATGCAAGGCAAGGCAAGGAAAGGAAAGGCAATGCAATGTAAGGACAGTCATGGATTTTCTATAGATTTATTGGGAAGATAGAGTCTCACATAGGCAAGGCAAGGCACGGAAATGCAAGGCAGGGCAGGGCAACGGAAAGCAAGGCATGACAGGGTATGGATTTTCTTTTCATATGGTTGGGGAGATAGAATATCATTTAGGCAAGGTAATGCAATGCAAGGCAACGCAAAGCATGAATAGTCTTTCTTATTAGTAGAGAGAGAGATTGTCATTTAGCAACGCAAGGTAAGGAAATGCAAGGCAAGGCAAGGCATGGATTTTCTTTAGATTTGGTTGGGTAGATAGAATCTCTGTTAGTAAAGGCAAGGCAAGGCAAGGGAAGGCATTCAAAGGCATGGATTTTCTTTAGATTTGGTTGGATAGATAGAATCTCCTTTAGGAAAGGCAAGGCAAGGCAAGGCAAGGCAAGGCAAGGCAAGGCACCACAAAGCATGGATTTTCTTTATATTTGGTTGGGAAGATGGAATCTCATTTCGGCATGATAAGGCAAGGGAAGGCAAGGAAAGGGCAGGCAAGGCACCACAAGGCGTAGATTTTAGATTTGATTGGGGAGTTAGAACCTCTTTTAGGAAAGGCAAGGCAAGGCATGCGAAGGCAAGGAAAGGCAAGGTAAGGGCAGGCAAGGCACCACAAGGCGTAGATTTTCTTTATATTCGGTTGGGGAAATAGAATCTCATTTAGGCAAGAAAAGGCAAGGCAAGGCAAGGAAATGCATAGATTTCTATTGATTTTGTTGGGGAGATAGAATCTCATTTAGGCAAGGCAAGGCATGGAAATGCAAGGCAAGGCAAGGCAATATAAGGGATGGACTTTCATTAGATTTGGTTGGGGATATAGAATCTAATTTAGGGAAGACAAGGAAAGGCAATGCAAGGAATGGCATGGAGTTTATTTAGATTCGATTGGGGATATAGAACCTCTTTTAGGAAAGCCAAGGCAAGGCAGGGGAAGGCAAGGCAAGGCAAGGCAAGGGATGGAAAGGCACAACAAGTCCTAGATTTTCTTTATATTTGGTTTGGGAGATAGAATCTCATTTAGGCAAGAAAAGGCAAGGCAAGGCATGGAAATGCATAAAAATCTTTTGATTCTGTTTGGGAAATAGAATCTCATTTAGGCAAGGCAATGCAAGGCAAAGCAAGGCAAGGCATGAATATTCTTTCTTATTGTTTGGGGAGAGTGAGTTCATTTAGGCATGGCAAGGCAAGGAAATGAAAGGCAAGGCAAGGCAAGGTATGGATTTTCTTTAGATTTGCTTGGGGAGAAAAAATCTCATTTAGGCAAGGCAAGGCAAGGCAAGGCAAGGATCCAGAAGGCATGGTATTTCTTTATATTTGTTTAGCGACAACGATTATCATTTAGGCAAGAAAGGCAAAGAATGGCAAAGCAAGGCAAGGCAAGGTAAGGCATGGATTTTTTTTTTATTTGGTTGGGGAGATAGAATCTCATTTAGGCAAGGCAATGCAAGGCAAGGCAACGCAAAGCATGAATATTCTTTCTTATTAGTAGAGAGAGAGATTGTCATTTAGCAATGCAAGGTAAGGAAATGCAAGACAAGGCAAGGCATGGATTTTGTTTGTATTAGGTTGAGGAGATAAAATCTCATTTAGGCAAGGCAACACAAGGGTAGGCAATGCAATGTAAGGAAGGTCATGGATTTTCGATAGATTTTTGTTGAGATGGAATCTCATATAGGCTAGGAAAGTCGAGGCAAGGCAAGGCAAGTCAAGGCAAGGCAAGGCAAGGCTAGGCAGAGCAAGGCAAGGCAAGGCAAGGCAAGGCAAAGCATGGATTTTCTTTAGATTTGGTTAGGGAGATAGAATCTCATTTAGGCGACACAAGGCAAGGCCAGGCAAGGCAAGAAAGGAAAGGCATGGATTTTCTTTCTATTTGGTTGCAGAGATTGAATCTCATTTATGCAAGGCAAGGCATGGCAGGCATGGGATTCTTTAGATTTGGTTGAGGAGATAGCATCTCTGTTAGTAAAGGCGAGGCATGGCAAGGCAAGGCAAGGCAAGCCATGGATTTTCTTTAGATTTGGTAGGGGAGAATGAATCTCATTTATGCAAGGCAAGGCACGGCAAGATATGGGATTCTTTAGATTTGGTTCGGGAGATAGAATCTCTGTTAATAAAGGCAAGGCATGGCAAGGCAAGGCAATGCAAAGCTCCAGAGGCATGGATTTTCTTTATAATTGGTTGGAGACGATGGATATCATTTAGGCAAGGAAGGCAAAGAATGGGAAGGCGAGGCAAGGCAAGGGAAGACATGGATTTTCTTTAGATTTGATTGGGGCGATAGAATCTCATTTAGGCAAGGCAATGCAATGCAATGCAAGGCAAGGCAAGGCATGAATATTCCTTCTTATTGGTTGGGGAGAGAGAGTGTAATTTAGGCAAGGCAAGGCATGGATTTTCTTTAGATTTGGTTGGGGAGATAAAATCTCATTTAGGCAATGCAAGGCAAGGCAAGGAAAGGAAAGGCAATGCAATGTAAGGACAGTCATGGATTTTCTATAGATTTATTGGGAAGATAGTCTCACATAGGGAAGGCAAGGAACGGAAATGCAAGGCAGGGCAGGGCAAGGCAAAGCAAGGCATGGCAGGGTATGTATTTTCTTTTGATATGGTTGGGGAGATGGAATATCATTTAGGCAAGGCAATGTAAGGCAAGGCAATGCAAGGCATGAATATTCTTTCTTATTGGTGTGGAGAGAGTGTCTCATTAATGCAACGCAAGGTAAGGAAATGCAAGACAAGGGAAGGCATGGATTTTCTTTAGATTTGGTTGGGGAGATATATTCTCTGTTAGTAAAGGCAAGGCAAGGCAATGGAAGGCATGGAAAGGCATGGATTTTCTTTAGATTTGGTTGGATAGATATAATCTCCTTTAGGAAAGGCAAGGCAATTAAAGGCAAGGCAAGGCAAGGCAAGGCAAGGTACCACATTGCATGGATTTTCTTTATATTTGGTTGGAGTCGACGAATATCATTTAGGCAAGGAAGGCAAAGAATGGGAATGCCAGGCAAGGCATGGGAAGGCATGGATTTTCTTTAGATTTGATTGGGTGATAGAATCTCATTTAGGCAAGGCAATGCAATGCAAGGCAAGGCAAGGCATGAATATTCTTTCTTATTGGTTGGGGAGAGAGAGTCTAATTTAGGCAAGGCAAGGCAAGGAAATGCAAGGCAAGGCAAGGCAAGGCAAGGCAAGCCATGGATTTTATTTAGATTTGGTTGGGGAGATAAAATCTCATTTAGGCAATGCAAGGCAAGGCAAGGAAAGGAAAGGCAATGCAATGTAAGGACAGTCATGGATTTTCTATAGATTTATTGGGAAGATAGAGTCTCACATAGGCAAGGCAAGGCAAGGCACGGAAATGCAAGGCAGGGCAGGGCAACGGAAAGCAAGGCATGACAGGGTATGGATTTTCTTTTCATATGGTTGGGGAGATAGAATATCATTTAGGCAAGGTAATGCAATGCAAGGCAACGCAAAGCATGAATAGTCTTTCTTATTAGTAGAGAGAGAGATTGTCATTTAGCAACGCAAGGTAAGGAAATGCAAGGCAAGGCAAGGCATGGATTTTCTTTAGATTTGGTTGGGTAGATAGAATCTCTGTTAGTAAAGGCAAGGCAAGGCAAGGGAAGGCATTCAAAGGCATGGATTTTCTTTAGATTTGGTTGGATAGATAGAATCTCCTTTAGGAAAGGCAAGGCAAGGCAAGGCAAGGCAAGGCAAGGCAAGGCAAGGCACCACAAAGCATGGATTTTCTTTATATTTGGTTGGGAAGATGGAATCTCATTTCGGCATGATAAGGCAAGGGAAGGCAAGGAAAGGCATGCGAAGGCAAGGAAAGGCAAGGTAAGGGCAGGCAAGGCACCACAAGGCGTAGATTTTAGATTTGATTGGGGAGTTAGAACCTCTTTTAGGAAAGGCAAGGCAAGGCATGCGAAGGCAAGGAAAGGCAAGGTAAGGGCAGGCAAGGCACCACAAGGCGTAGATTTTCTTTATATTCGGTTGGGGAAATAGAATCTCATTTAGGCAAGAAAAGGCAAGGCAAGGCAAGGAAATGCATAGATTTCTATTGATTTTGTTGGGGAGATAGAATCTCATTTAGGCAAGGCAAGGCATGGAAATGCAAGGCAAGGCAAGGCAAGATAAGGGATGGACTTTCATTAGATTTGGTTGGGGATATAGAATCTAATTTAGGGAAGACAAGGAAAGGCAATGCAAGGAATGGCATGGAGTTTATTTAGATTCGATTGGGGATATAGAACCTCTTTTACGAAAGCCAAGGCAAGGCAGGGGAAGGCAAGGCAAGGCAAGGCAAGGGATGGAAAGGCACAACAAGTCCTAGATTTTCTTTATATTTGGTTTGGGAGATAGAATCTCATTTAGGCAAGAAAAGGCAAGGCAAGGCATGGAAATGCATAAAAATCTTTTGATTCTGTTTGGGAAATAGAATCTCATTTAGGCAAGGCAACGCAAGGCAAAACAAGGCAAGGCATGAATATTCTTTCTTATTGTTTGGGGAGAGTGAGTTCATTTAGGCATGGCAAGGCAAGGAAATGAAAGGCAAGTCAAGGCAAGGTATGGATATTCTTTAGATTTGCTTGGGGAGAAAAAATCTCATTTAGGCAAGGCAAGGCAAGGCAAGGCAAGGATCCAGAAGGCATGGTATTTCTTTATATTTGTTTAGGGACAACGATTATCATTTAGGCAAGGAAGGCAAAGAATGGCAAAACAAGGCATGGCAAGGTAAGGCATCGATTTTTTTGATTTGGTTGGGGAGATAGAATCTCATTTAGGCAAGGCAATGCAAGGCAAAGCAACGCAAAGCATGAATACACTTTCTTATTAGTAGAGAGAGAGATTGTCATTTAGCAATGCAAGGTAAGGAAATGCAAGACAAGGCAAGGCATGGATTTTGTTTGGATTAGTTTGAGGAGATAAAATCTCATTTAGGCAAGGCAAGGCAAGGGTAGGCAATGGAATGTAAGGAAGGTCATGGATTTTCAATAGATTTTTGTTGAGATGGAGTCTCATTATGCTAGGAAAGTCGAGGCAAGGCAATGCAAGTCAAGGAAAGGCAAGGCAAGGCTAGGCAGGGCAAGGCAAGGCAAAGCAAGGCAAAGCATGGATTTTCTTTAGATTTGTTTAGGGAGATAGAATCTCATTTAGGCGACACAAGGCAAAGCAAGGCAAGGCATGAATATTCTTTCTTATTGTTTGGGGAGAGAGAGTTCATTTAGGCATGGCAAGGTAAGGCAAGGCAAGCCATGGATTTTCTTTAGATTTGGTAGGGGAAAATGAGTCTGATTCATGCAAGGCAAGGCACGGCAAGATATGGGATTCTTTAGATTTGGTTCGGGAGATAGAATCTCTGTTAATAAAGGCAAGGCATGGCAAGGCAAGGCAAGGCAAGGCAAGGCAAGGCAAAGCATGGATTTTCTTTAGATTTGGTTAGGGACATAGAATCTCATTTAGGTGACACAAGGCAAAGCAAGGCAAGGCATGAATATTCTTTCTTATTGTTTGGGGAGAGTGAGTTCATTTAGGCATGGCAAGGCAAGGAAATTAAAGGCAAGGCAAGGCATGGTATGGATTTTCTTAAGGTTTGCTTCGGGAGAAAAAATCTCATTTATGCATGGCAAAGCAAGGCAAGGCAAGGATCCAGAAGGCTTGGTTTTTCTTTATATTTGTTTAGGGACAACGATTATCATTTAGGCAAGAAAGGCAAAGAATGGCAAAGCAAGGCAAGTCAAGTTAAGGCATGGATTTTTTTTTTATTTGGTTGGGGAGACAGAATCTCATTTAGGCAGGGCAACGCAAGGCAAGGCAACGCAAAGCATGAATATTCTTTCTTATTAAAAGACAGAGAGATTGTCATTTAGCAATGCAAAGTAAGGAAATGCAAGATAAGGCAAGGCATGGATTTTGTTTGGATTAGGTTGTGGAGATAAAATCACATTTAGGCAAGGCAAGGCAATGGTAGGCAATGGAATGTAAAGAAGGTCATGGATTTTCGAGAGATTTTTGTTGAGATGGAATCTCATTTAGGCTAGGAAAGTCGAGGCAAGGCAACACAAGTCAAGGCAAGGCAAGGCAAGGCTAGGCAGGGCAAAGCAAGGCAAGGCAAGGCAAGGCAAAGCAAAGCATGGATTTTCTTTAGATTTGGTTAGAGAGATAGAATCTCATTTAGGCGACACAAGGCAAAGCAAGGCAAGGCATGAATTGTCCCGCGCCTTCTGTATTTTCTCGGCTGGCAAGAAATACATGCAGGACACTCGGATCCTTCTGCAGACAAGCTTTAATGCATAAGCTTACCAGAGCGGAGACACTGAACCAAGAAAACCATCCCTTATAAAGGCTGGCCAGCCGCCTGGGACGTGTTACCCTATGAATGGCTTCAGCTCCTCAGGCCAAATGAGCCACGGGATAGGCAGAGATCAAAGGAATGGAGATTACCCAGCGCTTGTTGAAGTAATTTACAGCTTGGTGTCTTTAGGCACCATAATTGTAATGGATAATGCAGGAACCGGCTCCCTACATATCCCCCTTTTTTTATTAATTAATGAAAAGGCTTTATATTTTTACAAGCAAATAGGTCACCCATATGTTGAGGGATAGAGGCAGAGGTTGAACCTTCCCAAATCAAACATTAAGACTGTGTACGAGAGTCGCCATCAGGCTGTTAGCTTGACCCGAAGTGCTCTTGACCTGTCCTCTGCCGTTTTTCTGGGAAAGGGAGCCTCGGGCAGGTAACCCTTATGCAGGTCAACGTACCTCCCAGAGAAGCCTGTATATTAGGCAACTCTGTGCGATGCCTTTGCTCACATCCCTCATTGGGGCTGCTCAATCCAGACACTCTACCCTGTGCAATGAGCCTAGGCTCCGGGTGTGCAAGAGCTGTCTGGCCGGCGGCCTATTGCTTAAGCATAGTTACCCAAAATATAAGCGCTTGGGCGATCTCTTGGTTTGAGCCCTGGAGCTTACATGCCAGCCAAAAGTAACATCAATCCGCAAACGGCTGCATCAAACAATCCCACCCCCACCCCTTAAGCAGTGGCAATCTCTCCGCCAAGGACAGGAGTTAATCTGGATAACAATAGCAGCTCTCAACTCCCGGGGAGAGGGTGGAGTTCCGACTTTTGAAGGTCTGAAGATGCTCTTCGGGTTGAGTCTTTCTGGGATCCACAGAGGATTTTCTTCATCCTGTGAGAAAACACAATATCGCTCCCCTGGATCTTATGAGAATAGGATCCGGGCCTCTCCAAAGATCAGTTAAGATATCTTTCCATTTTACCATTTCCTTTTGGCCTTTTAGGTTTTGAGGTGAGACGCTTGGCCCGAGCGTCAATGTTTATGAGGCTTTAAAGCCCCAGGCATTCCAGGCCTTTAAGAAGTGTTGAATAGCAGGCATGGCCTTTTCCCCTATCAAAGACTGGGAAAGCCATCTGTAATTTCCTCTGCTCCTCTGATGGTAAGAAGGAGTCGGTACCAAATAGTGGGGGTGCTGATGGAAGCACACCCGCTGGATTAATAGGCGATGGCCTCATATTTGTTTTCACTTTTGGCAGCCGATATCTATCGGGGTGGTATCGTGTTGCCTCCTTCTCTAGCTCTGTTTCCTTGCTAGAGTCTAAAATCTCAGAGTCTGAGCTGCTCAGCTCCAAGGCCTCTAGTTTCGTTGTAGGGCAGAGGCTAGGTTTTGAGTCATCTAGTTGAGCTGTTTCCTCTAAAACTTTATCTCTTGAGTTTTCAGAGTCATCAGAGTTATCAAGATTTAAAGCTTTAAACTTATTTACAGTATCATCTAGCAAATTATTCACTCCCTTGTCAGTAGACATTCCAGGAGGTCCTTTTTTCTTATTTGTTGTTAACAAATTATTCACTCCCTTGTCACTAGACATCCCGGGAGGTCCTTTTTTCTTATACACTCCCTTGTCAGTAGACATCCCGGGAGGTCCGTTTTTCTTATATTTTATTGTTAGGCGCGCCCCATCTCTCACCACATTCGGTTTCTGATATGTAATTCTGGACTTCTTTAAGATTGCTACAACAGTGAGAAAAGTCAAAATAGCTCCTAGTAAAAGCATAGAAGCCTCTATATTAACCTCCCACAATAGCAACATTCCCAAGCCAAAGTCCAGAAAAAACATACCTCTCCGAATTTACCACCCTGCAGTTCTGAATTCGCCTCGTTAGAGGGGTCTCCGCGGTGCCAGAGATGTTCACATGTTCCCGGGTTTCGGCACCATATGTCCCGCGCCCGCTGTATATTCTCGGCAGGCAAGAAATACACGCAGGACACTCGGATCCTTCTGCAGACAAGCTTTAATGCATCTTGAGAGTGGAGAGAGAGCATAAGCTTACCAGAGCGGAGACTCTGAACTAAGAAAACCATCCCTTATAAAGGCTGGCCAGCCACCTGGGACGTGTTACCCTATGAATGGCTTCAGCTCCTCAGGCCAAATGAGCCACGGGATAGGCAGAGATCAAAGGAATGGAGATTACCCAGCGCTTGTTGAAGTAATTTACATCTTGGTGTCTTCAGGCACCATAATTGTAATGGATAATGCAGGAACCGGCTCCCTACAATGAATATTCTTTCTTATTGTTTGGGGAGAGTGAGTTCATTTAGGCATGGCAAGGCAAGGAAATGAAAGGCAAAACAAGGCAAAGTATGGATTTTCTTTAGATTTGCATGGGGAGAAAAAATCTCATATAGGCAAGGCAAGGCAAGGAAAGGCAAGATTCCAGAAGCCAAGGTATTTCTTTATATTTGTTTAGGGGCAACGATTATCATTTAGGCAAGGAAGGTAAAGAATGGCAAAGTAAGGCCAGGTAAGGCAAGGCATGGATTTTTTTTTTTTGATTTGGTTGGGGAGATAGAATCTCATTTAGGCAAGGCAATGCAAGGCAAGGCAACTCAAAGCATGAATATTCTTTCTTATTTGTAGACAGAGAGATTGTCATTTAGCAATGCCAGGTAAGGAAATGCAAGACAAGGCAAGGCATGGATTTTGTTTGGATTAGGTTCGGGAGATAAAATCTCATTTAGGCAAGGCAAGGGTAGGCAATGCAATGTAAGGAAGGTCATGGATTTTCGGTGAGATGGAATCTCATTTAGGCTAGGAAAGTTGAGGCAAGGCAACGCAAGTCAAGGAAAGGCAAGGCAAGGATAGGCAGGGCAAGGAAAGGCATGGATTTTCTTTAGATTTGATTAGGTAGATAGAATCTCATTTATGAAAGGCAAGGCATGGCAGGCATGGGATTCTTTAGATTTGGTTGAGGACATAGCATCTCTGTTAGTAAAGGCAAGGCATGGCAAGGCAAGACAAGGCAAGTAACGGAAATTCTTTAGATTTGGTAGGGAAGAATGAATCTCATTTATGCAAGGCAAGGCACGGCAAGATATGAAATTCTTTTGATTTGGTTCGGGAGATAGAATCTCTGTTAATAAAGGCAAGGCATGGCAAGGCAAGGCAAGGCAAGGCAAGGCAAGGCAAAGCATGGATTTTCTTTAGATTTGGTTAGGGAGATAGAATCTCATTTACGTGACACAAGGCAAAGCAAGGCAAGGCATGAATATTCTTTCATTTTGTTTGGGGAGAGTGAGTTCTTTTAGGCATGGCAAGGCAAGGAAATGAAAGGCAAGGCAAGGCAAGGTATGGGTTTTCTTTAGATTTGCCTCGGGAGGGAAAATCTCATTTAGGCAAGGCAAGGCAAGGCAAGGCAAGGATCAAGAAGGCATGGTTTTTCTTTATATTTGTTTAGGGACAACGATTATCATTTAGGCAAGAAAGGTAAAGAATGGCAAAGAAAGGCAAGGCAAGGTAAGGCATGATTTTTTTTTTTATTTGGTTAGGGAGACAGAATCTCATTTAGGCAAGGCAAGGCATGGAAATGCAAGGCAAGGCAAGGTAAGATAAGGGATGGACTTTCATTAGATTTGGTTGGGGATATAGAATCTAATTTAGGGACAACAAGGAAAGGCAATGCAAGGAATGGCATGGAGTTTATTTAGATTCGATTGGGGATATAGAACCTCTTTTACGAAAGCCAAGGCAAGACAGGGGAAGGCAAGGCAAGGCAAGGGATGGAAAGGCACAACAAGTCCTAGATTTTCTTTATATTTGGTTTGGGAGATAGAATCTCATTTAGGCAAGAAAAGGCAAGGCAAGGCACGGAAATGCATAAATATCTTTTGATTCTGTTTGGGAGATCGAATCTCATTTAGGCAAGGCAATGCAAGGCAAAGCAAGGCAAGGCATGAATATTCTTTCTTATTGTTTGGGGAGAGTGAGTTCATTTAGGCATGGCAAGGCAAGAAAATAAAGGCAAAGCAAGGCAAGGTATGGATTTTCTTTAGATTTGCTTGGGGAGAAAAAAATCTCATTTAGGCAAGGCAAGGCAAGGCAAGGCAAGGCAAGGATCCAGAAGGCTTGGTTTTTCTTTATATTTGTTTAGGGACAACGATTATCATTTAGGCAAGGAAGGCAAAGAATGGCAAAGCAAGTCAAGGCAAGGTAAGGCATGGATATTTTTTTTATTTGGTTGGGGAGACAGAATCTCATTTAGGCAAGGCAATGCAAGGCAAGGCAACCCAAAGCATGAGTATTCTTTCTTATTAGTAGAGAGAGAGATTGTCATTTAGCAATGCAAGGTAAGGAAATGCAAGACAAGGCAAGGCATGGATTTTGTTTGGATTAGGTTGGGGAGATAAAATCTCTTTTAGGCAAGGCAAGGCAAGGGTATGCAATGGAATGTAAGGAAGGTCATGGATTTTCGATAGATTTTTGTTGAGATGGAATCTCATTTAGGCTAGGAAAGTCGAGGCAAAGCAACGCAAGTCAAGGCAAGTCAAGGCAAGGGTAGGCAGGGCAAGGCAAGGAAAGGCAAGGCAAGGCAAGGCAATGTATGGATTTTCTTTGGATTTGGTTAGAGAGATAGAATCTCATTTAGGCGACACAAGGCAAAGCAAGGCAAGGCATGACAGGGTATGGATTTTCTTATGATATGGTTGGGGAGATGGAATATCATTTAGGCAAAACAATGCAAGGCAAGGCAATGCAAGGCATGAATATTCTTTCTTATTGGTATGGAGAGAGTGTCTCATTAATGCAACCCAAGGTAAGGAAATGCAAGGCAAGGCACGGCATGGATTTTCTTTAAATTTGTTGGGGAGATAGATTCTCTGTTAGTAAAGGCAAGGCAAGGCATGGGAAGACATGGAAAGGCATTGATTTTCTTTAGATTTGGTTGGATAGATAGAATCTCCTTTAGGAAAGGCAAGGCAATTAAAGTCAAGGCAAGGCAAGGCAAGGTACCACATTGCATGGATTTTCTTTATATTTGGTTGGAGTCGACGAATATCATTTAGGCAAGGAAGGCAAAGAATGGGAATGCCAGGCAAGGCAAGGTAAGGCATGGATTTTCTTTAGATTTGATTGGGGCGATAGAATCTCATTTAGGCAAGGCAATGCAAGGCAAAGCAATGCAAGGCATGGATATTCTTTCTTATTGGTTGGGGAGAGAGAGTCTAATTTAGGCAAGACAAGGTAAGGAAATGCAAGGCAAGGCAAGGCAAGATAAGGGATGGACTTTCATTAGATTAGGTTGGGGATATGGTATCTAATTTAGGGACGAATATAGGAAACCTAGTTTCCTATATTTCGTTGTATCCGGACTTTGGAATACTTCAGAATTTTGGGTTGTTAGGAATGATTCCATAAACCTAGTTGTGTGTATTTCGTTGTATCTGGACTTTGGAAGACAACAAATTTTGTGTTGTTTGGAACGAGTCCATAAACTTAGTTTTGTGTATTTCGTTGTATCTGGACTTTGGAACTACAACAGAGTTTTGGGTTGTTAGGAAGAATTCCTTCAACCTAGTTTTCTGTATTTCGTTGTATCCAGATTTTGGAACTAAAACACAGTTTGTGCATACTTATGTATGATTCCATAAACCTAGTTTTGTGTATTTCGTTGTATCCAGACTTTGGAAATACAACCGAGTTTGGGGTTGTTAGGAACGATTCCATAAACCTAGTTTTGTGTATTTCCTTGTATCCTGACTTTGAAAATACAACAGAGTTTTGGGTTGTTAGGAACGATTCCATAAACCTAGTTTTGTGTATTTCGTTGTATCTGGACTTTGGAACTAAAACACAGTTCCTGCATACTTATGTATGATTAAATAAACCAAATTTCCTGTATTAAGTTCTATCCGGACTTTGGAATACAACAGAGTTTTGGTTGTTAGGAACGATTCCATAAACCTAGTTTTGTGTATTCCGTTGTATCCGGACTATGGAACTAAAACAAAGTGAGTACATACATATGTATGATTCCATAAAGCTAGTTTCCTGTATTTTGTTGTATCTGGAATTTGGAATACAACAGAATTTTGGGTTGTTAGGAACAATTCCATAAACCTAATTGTGTGTATTTCGTTGTATCTGGACTTTGGAATACAACAGAATTTTGTGTGGTTAGGAATGATTCCATAAACCTAGTTTTGTGTATTTCGTTGTATCTGGACTTTGGAACTACAACAGAGTTTTGGTATGTTAGGAAAAATTCCATAAACGTAGTTTTCTGTATTTCGTTGTATCCGGACTTTGGAAATAAAACACAGTTTGTGCATACTTATGTATGGTTCCATAAACCTAGGTTCCTGTATTTCGTTGTATCCAGACTTTGGAATACAACATAGTTTTGGGTTATTAGGAACGATTCCATAAACCTAGTTTTGTGTATTTCGTTGTATCCAGACTTTGGAACTACAACAGAGTTATTGGGTTGTTATGAACAATTCCATAAACCTAGTTTTGTGTTTTTCGTTGTATCTGGACTTTGGAACTAAAACTCAATTAGTGCATACCTATGTATGATTCCACAAACCTAGTTTGGTGTATTGTGTTGTATCCAGCCTTTGGAAAAGAACACAATTTTGGGTTGTTAGGAACGATTCCATAAACCTAGTTTTGTGTATTTCATTGTATCTGGACTTTGGAGCTAAAACACAGTTAGTGCATACCTATGTATGATTCCAAAAACTAGTTTCTTGTATTTCGTTGTATCCGGACTTTGGAAAACACCACAGTTTTGGGATGTTAGGAGAGTTTCCATAAACCTAGTTTCCTGTATTTCGTTGTATCCGGACTTTGGAACTTCAAGAGAGTTAGTGCATCGTTATGAACGATTCCATAAACCTAGATTGTGAATTTCGTTGTATCCGGACTTTGGAATTAAAACACAGTTAGTGCATACTTATGTATGATTCCACAAACCTAGTTTCCTATATTTCGTTGTATCCGGACTTTGGAATACTTCAGAATTTTGGGTTGTTAGGAATGATTCCATAAACCTAGTTGTGTGTATTTCGTTGTATCTGGACTTTGGAAGACAACAGAATTTTGTGTTGTTTAGAACGAGTCCATAAACTTAGTTTTGTGTATTTCGTTGTATCTGGACTTTGGAACTAAAACACAGTTCCTGCATACTTATGTATGATTAAATAAACCAAATTTCCTGTATTAAGTTCTATCCGGACTTTGGAATACAACAGAGTTTTGGGTTGTTAGGAATGATTCCATAAACCTAGTTTTGTGTATTTCGTTCTATCATGCCTTTGGAACTAAAACACAGTTAGTGCATACTTATGTATGATTCCACAAACCTAGTTTCCTGTATATCGTTGTATCTAGACATTGGAATACAACAGAGTTTGGGTTGTTAGGAACGATTCGATAAACCTAGTTTTGTGTATTTCGTTGTATGTGGAATTTGAACTACAACATAGTTAGTCTCTAGTTATGAACGATTCCATCAATCTAGTTTTGTGTATTTCGTTGTATCCTGACTTTAGAACTAAAACACAGTTAGTGCATACTTATGTATGATTCCACAAACCTAGTTTCCTGTATTTCGTTGTATCCGGAATATGGAACTACAACAGAGTTTTGGGTTGTTAGGAATGATTCCATAAACCTAGTTTTGTGTATTACGTTGTATCTGGACTTTGGAACTAAAACACAGTTAGTGCATACTTATGTATGATTCCATTAACCTAGTTTTCTGTATTTTATTGTATCCAGACTTTGGAATACAACAGAGTTTTGGGTTCTTATGAAAGATTCCATAACTAGTTTTGTGTATTTCGTTGTATCTGGACTTTGGAACTAAAACACAGTTAGTGCATACCTATGTATGATTCCACAAACCTAGTTTCCTGTATTTCGTTGTATCCGGACTTTGTAATACAACAGAGTTTTGGGTTGTTAAAAATGATTCCATAAACCTAATTTCATGTATTTCGTTGTATTCGGACTTTGGAACTACAAGAAAGTTAGTGCATACTTATGTATGATTCCATAAACCTAGTTTTGTGTATTTCGTTGTATCCGGAATTTGGAAATACAACAGAGTTTTGGGTTGTTAGGAAGTATTCCATAAACCTAGTTTTGTGTATTTCGTTGTATCCGGACTTTAACTACAAGAGAGTTAATGCATTGTTATGAACGATTCCATAAACCTAGTTTTGTGTGTTACATAGTATCCGGACTTTGGAACTAAAACACAGTTAGTACATACCTTTGTATGATTCCACAAACCTAGTTTCTTGTATTTCGTTGTGTCCAGACTTTGGAAAACAACACATTTTTGGGTTGTTAGGAACGATTCCATAAACCTAGTTTGTTTATTTCGTTGTATCCGGATTTTGGAACTGCAAGAGAGTTAGTGCATACTTATGTATCATTTCATAAACTTAGTTTCCTGTATTTCGTTGTATCCGGACTTTGGAATACAACAGAGTTTTGGGTTGTTAGGAACGATTCCATAAACCTAGTTTTGTGTATTTCGTTGTATCCGGACTTTGGAATACAACAGAGTTTTGCATTGTTAGGAACGATTCCATAAACCTAGTTTTGTGTATTTCGTTGTATCCGGACATTGGAACTAAAACACAGTTAGTGCATACTTATGTATGATTCCATAAATCTAGTTTCCTGTATTTCTTTATATCCAGATTTTGGAATACAACAGAGTTTTGGGTTGTTAGGAACGATTCCATAAACCTAGTTAGGTGTATTTCGTTGTATCTGGACTTGGAACTACAACAGAGTTAGTCCGTAGTTATGAACGATTCCATAAATCTAGTTAGGTGTATTTCGTTTTATCCGGACTTTGGAACTAAAACACAGTTAGTGCATACTTATGTATGATTCCATAAAGCTAGTTTCCTGTATTTTGTTGTATCTGGAATTTGGAATACAACAGAATTTTGGGTTGTTAGGAACAATTCCATAAACCTAATTGTGTGTATTTCGTTGTATCTGGACTTTGGAATACAACAGAATTTTGTGTCGTTAGGAATGATTCCATACACCTAGTTTTGTGTATTTCATTGTATCTGGACTTTGGAACTACAAGACAAGTAGTGCATCATTATGAACGAATCCATAAACCTAGTTTTGTGTATTTCGTTGTATCTGGACTTTGGAAATAAAACACAGTTAGTGCATACTTATGTATGATTCCATAAACCTAGTTTCCTGTATTTCGTTGTATCCGGACTTTGGAATACAACAGAGTTTTGCATTGTTAGGAACGATTCCATAAACCTAGTTTTGTGTATTTCGTTGTATCCGGACATTGGAACTAAAACACAGTTAGTGCATACTTATGTATGATTCCATAAATCTAGTTTCCTGTATTTCTTTATATCCAGAATTTGGAATACAACAGAGTTTTGGGTTGTTAGGAACGATTCCATAAACCTAGTTAGGTGTATTTCGTTGTATCTGGACTTTGAACTACAACAGATATAGTGGGTATGTATGAACGATTCCATAAACCTAGTTTTGTGTATTCCGTTGTATCGGACTATGGAACTAAAACAAAGTGAGTACATACATATGTATGATTCCATAAACCTAGTTTCCTGTATTTTGTTGTATCTGGAATTTGGAATACAACAGAATTTTGGGTTGTTAGGAACAATTCCATAAACCTAATTGTGTGTATTTCGTTGTATCTGGACTTTGGAATACAACAGAATTTTGTGTGGTTAGGAATGATTCCATAAACCTAGTTTTGTGTATTTCGTTGTATCTGGACTTTGGAACTACAACAGAGTTTTGGTATGTTAGGAAAAATTCCATAAACGTAGTTTTCTGTATTTCGTTGTATCCGGACTTTGGAAATAAAACACAGTTTGTGCATACTTATGTATGGTTCCATAAAACTAGGTTCCTGTATTTCGTTGTATCCAGACTTTGGAATACAACATAGTTTTGGGTTATTAGGAACGATTCCATAAACCTAGTTTTGTGTATTTCGTTGTATCCAGACTTTGGAACTACAACAGAGTTATTGGGTTGTTATGAACAATTCCATAAAACTAGTTTTGTGTTTTTCGTTGTATCTGGACTTTGGAACTAAAACTCAATTTGTGCATACCTATGTATGATTCCACAAACCTAGTTTGGTGTATTGTGTTGTATCCAGCCTTTGGAAAAGAACACAATTTTGGGTTGTTAGGAACGATTCCATAAACCTAGTTTTGTGTATTTCATTGTATCTGGACTTTGGAGCTAAAACACAGTTAGTGCATACCTATGTATGATTCCAAAAACTAGTTTCTTGTATTTCGTTGTATCCGGACTTTGGAAAACACCACAGTTTTGGGATGTTAGGAGAGTTTCCATAAACCTAGTTTCCTGTATTTCGTTGTATCCGGACTTTGGAACTTCAAGAGAGTTAGTGCATCGTTATGAACGATTCCATAAACCTAGATTGTGAATTTCGTTGTATCCGGACTTTGGAATTAAAACACAGTTAGTGCATACTTATGTATGATTCCACAAACCTAGTTTCCTGTATTTCGTTGTATCCAGACTTTGTAATACAACAGAGTTTTGGGTTGTTAAAAATGATTCCATAAACCTAATTTCATGTATTTCGTTGTATTCGGACTTTGGAACTACAAGAAAGTTAGTGCATACTAAACCTAGTTTTGTGTATTTCGTTGTATCCGGAATTTGGAAATACAACAGAGTTTTGGGTTGTTAGGAAGTATTCCATAAACCTAGTTTTGTGTATTTCGTTGTATCCGGACTTTAACTACAAGAGAGTTAATGCATTGTTATGAACGATTCCATAAACCTAGTTTTGTGTGTTACATAGTATCCGGACTTTGGAACTAAAACACAGTTAGTACATACCTTTGTATGATTCCACAAACCTAGTTTCTTGTATTTCGTTGTGTCCAGACTTTGGAAAACAACACATTTTTGGGTTGTTAGGAACGATTCCATAAACCTAGTTTGTTTATTTCGTTGTATCCGGATTTTGGAACTGCAAGAGAGTTAGTGCATACTTATGTATCATTTCATAAACTTAGTTTCCTGTATTTCGTTGTATCCGGACTTTGGAATACAACAGAGTTTTGGGTTGTTAGGAACGATTCCATAAACCTAGTTTTGTGTATTTCGTTGTATCCGGACTTTGGAATACAACAGAGTTTTGCATTGTTAGGAACGATTCCATAAACCTAGTTTTGTGTATTTCGTTGTATCCGGACATTGGAACTAAAACACAGTTAGTGCATACTTATGTATGATTCCATTAACCTAGTTTTCTGTATTTTATTGTATCCAGACTTTGGAATACAATAGAGTTTTGGGTTCTTATGAAAGATTCCATAACTAGTTTTGTGTATTTCATTGTATCCGGACTTTGGAAATAAAACACAGTTTGTGCATACTTATGCATGGTTCCATAAACCTAGGTTCCTGTATTTCGTTGTATCCAGACTTTGGAACTACAACAGAGTTATTGGGTTGTTATGAACAATTCCATAAACCTAGTTTTGTGTATTTCGTTGTATCTGGACTTTGGAACTAAAACTCAATTAGTGCATACCTATGTATGATTCCACAAACCTAGTTTGGTGTATTGCGTTGTATCCAGTCTTTGGAAAAGAACACAATTTTGGGTTGTTAGGAACGATTCCATAAACCTAATTGTGTGTATTTCATTGTATCTGGACTTTGGAGCTAAAACACATTTAGTGCATACCTATGTATGATTCCACAAACCTAGTTTCCTATATTTCGTTGTATACGGACACTGGAATACTTCAGAATTTTGGGTTGTTAGGAATGATTCCATAAACCTATTGTGTGTATTTCGTTGTATCTGGACTTTGGAAGACAACAGAATTTTGTGTTGTTTGGAACGAGTCCATAAACTTAGTTTTGTGTATTTCGTTGTATCTGGACTTTGGAATTACAACAGAGTTTTGGGTTGTTAGGAAGAATTCCATCAACCTAGTGTTCTGTATTTCGTTGTATCCGGACTTTGGAACTAAAACACAGTTTGTGCATACTTATGTATGATTCCATAAACCTAGTTTTGTGTATTTCCTTGTATCCAGACTTTGGAAATACAACCGAGTTTTGGGTTGTTAGGAACGATTCCATAAACCTAGTTTTGTGTATTTCCTTGTATCCTGACTTTGAAAATACAACAGAGTTTTGGGTTGTTAGGAACGATTCCATAAACCTAGTTTTGTGTATTTCATTGTATCTGGAATTTGGAACTAAAACACAGTTCCTGCATACTTATGTATGATTAAATGAACCAAATTTCCTGTATTAAGTTCTATCCAGACTTTGGAATACAAGAGTTTTGGGTTGATAGGAACGATTCCATAAACCTAGTTTTGTGTATTTCGTTCTATCATGACTTTGGAACTAAAACACAGTTAGTGCATACTTATGTATGATTCCACAAACCTAGTTTCCTGTATTTCGTTGTATCTAGACATTGGAATACAACAGAGTTTGGGTTGTTAGGAACGATTCGATAAACCTAGTTTTGTGTATTTCGTTGTATGTGGAATTTGAACTACAACATAGTTAGTCTCTAGTTATGAACGATTCCATCAATCTAGTTTTGTGTATTTCGTTGTATCCTGACTTTAGAACTAAAACACAGTTAGTGCATACTTATGTATGATTCCACAAACCTAGTTTCCTGTATTTCGTTGTATCCGGAATATGGAACTACAACAGAGTTTTGGGTTGTTAGGAATGATTCCATAAACCTAGTTTTGTGTATTTCGTTCTATCATGACTTTGGAACTAAAACACAGTTAGTGCATACTTATGTATGATTCCATTAACCTAGTTTTCTGTATTTTATTGTATCCAGACTTTGGAATACAACAGAGTTTTGGGTTCTTATGAAAGATTCCATAACTAGTTTTGTGCATTTCGTTGTATCTGGACTTTGGAACTAAAACACAGTTAGTGCATACCTATGTATGATTCCACAAACCTAGTTTCCTGTATTTCGTTGTATCCGGACTTTGTAATACAACAGAGTTTTGGGTTGTTAAAAATGATTCCATAAACCTAATTTCATGTATTTCGTTGTATTCGGACTTTGGAACTACAAGAAAGTTAGTGCATACTTATGTATGATTCCATAAACCTAGTTTTGTGTATTTCGTTGTATCCGGAATTTGGAAATACAACAGAGTTTTGGGTTGTTAGGAAGTATTCCATAAACCTAGTTTTGTGTATTTCGTTGTATCCGGACTTTAACTACAAGAGAGTTAATGCAGTGTTATGAACGATTCCATAAACCTAGTTTTGTGTGTTACATAGTATCCGGACTTTGGAACTAAAACACAGTTAGTACATACCTTTGTATGATTCCACAAACCTAGTTTCTTGTATTTCGTTGTGTCCAGACTTTGGAAAACAACACATTTTTGGGTTGTTAGGAACGATTCCATAAACCTAGTTTGTTTATTTCGTTGTATCCGGATTTTGGAACTGCAAGAGAGTTAGTGCATACTTATGTATCATTTCATAAACTTAGTTTCCTGTATTTCGTTGTATCCGGACTTTGGAATACAACAGAGTTTTGGGTTGTTAGGAACGATTCCATAAACCTAGTTTTGTGTATTTCGTTGTATCTGGACTTGGAACTACAACAGAGTTAGTCCGTAGTTATGAACGATTCCATAAATCTAGTTAGGTGTATTTCGTTTTATCCGGACTTTGTAACTGAAAACACAGTGAAGTGCATACTTATGTATGATTCCATAAACCTAGTTTCCTGTATTTTGTTGTATCTGGAATTTGGAATACAACAGAATTTTGGGTTGTTAGGAACAATTCCATAAACCTAATTGTGTGTATTTCGTTGTATCTGGACTTTGGAATACAACAGAATTTTGTGTGGTTAGGAATGATTCCATAAACCTAGTTTTGTGTATTTCATTGTATCTGGACTTTGGAACTACAGGACAAGTAGTGCATCATTATGAACGAATCCATAAACCTAGTTTTGGGTATTTCGTTGTATCTGGACTTTGGAAATAAAACACAGTTAGTGCATACTTATGTATGATTCCATAAACCTAGTTTCCTGTATTTCGTTGTATCCGGACTTTGGAATACAACAGAGTTTTGCGTTGTTAGGAACGATTCCATAAACCTAGATTGTGAATTTCGTTGTATCCGGACTTTGGAATTAAAACACAGTTAGTGCATACTTATGTATGATTCCATAAATCTAGTTTCCTGTATTTCTTTATATCCAGAATTTGGAATACAACAGAGTTTTGGGTTGTTAGGAACGATTCCATAAACCTAGTTTTGTGTATTTCGTTGTATCTGGACTTGGAACTACAACAGAATTAGTCCGTAGTTATGAACGATTCCATAAACCTAGTTAGGTGTATTTCGTTGTATCTGGACTTTGAACTACAACAGATATAGTGGGTATGTATGAACGAGTCCATAAACCTAGTTTTGTGTATTCCGTTGAATCTGGACTATGGAACTAAAACAAAGTGAGTACATACATATGTATGATTCCATAAACCTAGTTTCCTGTATTTTGTTGTATCTGGAATTTGGAATACAACAGAATTTTGGGTTGTTAGGAACAATTCCATAAACCTAATTGTGTGTATTTCGTTGTATCTGGACTTTGGAATACAACAGAATTTTGTGTGGTTAGGAATGATTCCATAAACCTAGTTTTGTGTATTTCATTGTATCTGGACTTTGGAACTACAAGACAAGTAGTGCATAATTATGAACGAATCCATAAACCTAGTTTTGTGTATTTCGTTGTATCTGGACTTTGGAAATAAAACACAGTTAGTGCATACTTATGTATGATTCCATAAACCTAGTTTCCTGTATTTCATTGTATCCGGACTTTGGAATACAACAGAGTTTTGCGTTGTTAGGAACGATTCCATAAACCTAGTTTTGTGTATTTCGTTGTATCTGGACTTTGGAACTACAACAGAGTTTTGGGTTGTTAGGAAGAATTCCATCAACCTAGTGTTCTGTATTTCGTTGTATCCGGACTTTGGAACTAAAACACAGTTTGTGCATACTTATGTATGATTCCATAAACCTAGTTTTGTGTATTTCCTTGTATCCAGACTTTGGAAATACAACCGAGTTTTGGGTTGTTAGGAACGATTCCATAAACCTAGTTTTGTGTATTTCCTTGTATCCTGACTTTGAAAATACAACAGAGTTTTGGGTTGTTAGGAATGATTCCATAAACCTAGTTTTGTGTATTTTGTTGTATCTGGACTTTGGAACTAAAACACAGTTCCTGCATACTTATGTATGATTAAATAAACCAAATTTCCTGTATTAAGTTCTATCCGGACTTTGGAATACAACAGATTTTTGGGTTGTTAGGAACGATTCCATAAACCTAGTTTTGTGTATTTCGTTCTATCATGACTTTGGAACTAAAATACAGTTAGTGCATACTTATGTATGATTCCACAAACCTAGTTTCCTGTATTTCGTTGTATCTAGACATTGGAATACAACAGAGTTTGGGTTGTTAGGAACGATTCGATAAACCTAGTTTTGTGTATTTCGTTGTATGTGGAATTTGAACTACAACATAGTTAGTCTCTAGTTATGAACGATTCCATCAATCTAGTTTTGTGTATTTCGTTGTATCCTGACTTTAGAACTAAAACACAGTAAGTGCATACTTATGTATGATTCCACAAACCTAGTTTCCTGTGTTTCGTTGTTTCCGGAATATGGAACTACAACAGTGTTTTGGGTTGTTAGGAATGATTCCATAAACCTAGTTTTGTGTATTACGTTGTATCTGGACTTTGGAACTAAAACACAGTTAGTGCATACTTATGTATGATTCCATTAACCTAGTTTTCTGTATTTTATTGTATCCAGACTTTGGAATACAACAGAGTTTTGGGTTCTTATGAAAGATTCCATAACTAGTTTTGTGTATTTCGTTGTATCTGGACTTTGGAACTAAAACACAGTTAGTGCATACCTATGTATGATTCCACAAACCTAGTTTCCTGTATTTCGTTGTATCCGGACTTTGTAATACAACAGAGTTTTGGGTTGTTAAAAATGATTCCATAAACCTAATTTCATGTATTTCGTTGTATTCGGACTTTGGAACTACAAGAAAGTTAGTGCATACTTATGTATGATTCCATAAACCTAGTTTTGTGTATTTCGTTGTATCCGGAATTTGGAAATACAACAGAGTTTTGGGTTGTTAGGAAGTATTCCATAAACCTAGTTTTGTGTATTTCGTTGTATCCGGACATTAACTACAAGAGAGTTAATGCATTGTTATGAACGATTCCATAAACCTAGTTTTGTGTGTTACATAGTATCCGGACTTTGGAACTAAAACACAGTTAGTACATACCTTTGTATGATTCCACAAACCTAGTTTCTTGTATTTCGTTGTGTCCAGACTTTGGAAAACAACACATTTTTGGGTTGTTAGGAACGATTCCATAAACCTAGTTTTGTGTATTTCATTGTATCTGCACTTGGAACTACAACAGAATTAGTCCATAGTTATGAACGATTCCATAAATCTAGTTAGGTGTATTTCGTTTTATCCGGACTTTGGAACTAAAACACAGTTAGTGCATACTTATGTATGATTCCATAAACCTAGTTTCCTGTATTTCATTGTATCCGGACTTTGGAATACAACAGAGTTTTGCGTTGTTAGGAACGATTCCATAAACCTAGTTTTGTGTATTTCGTTGTATCCGGACATTGGAACTAAAACACAGTTAGTGCATACTTA